>NW_009204315.1:20579-20781 GCF_000690835.1 Fulmarus glacialis
GAAACCTGACACAGGATAAAAATTTATAACTAAGTACAGCCCCTAACCCAAAATAATGCTTTTCTTAAACTTTAGTGTAGACATGATTAACAAAAATTCTACAAAAGCTAATCATGTTGTCTCATTTAGCAATTAAAAAGACAGCTATTAATGGGTTATTCTTTAAAGTTCAAGTACTATTGATTAAGGTTTAGTTTCCATG
>NW_009204316.1:0-235 GCF_000690835.1 Fulmarus glacialis
CCACAGGTCCTGCCAGGAGCCTGGTCCAGAGCGGGCTCTCCACAGGGTCACAGCCTGCTTCAGGCGCATTCACCTGCTCCGGTGTGGGGTCCTCCACTGGCTGCAGGTGGATATCTGCTCCACCGTGGACCTCCATGGGCTGCAGGTGGGTGTCTGCTCCATTGTGGACCTCCATGGGCTGCAGGGGGACAGCCTGCCTCACCATGGTCTTCACCAGGGGCTGCAGAGGGATCTT
>NW_009204316.1:393-9659 GCF_000690835.1 Fulmarus glacialis
TGAGGGCCTCAGCTTTGGCCAGCGGCGGGTCTGTCTTGGAGCCACCAGGCATTGGCTCTATCGGACATGGGGGAAACTTCTAGCAGCTTCTCACAGAAGCCACCCCTGCAGCCCCTGCAGCCGCCCCCCCCAAAACCTTGCCACGCAAACCCTATACACGTGTGCATTAATTTCTTCAGTGTATCTAATCTCCTTTAAAACCACAGTGCAATCAGGCCACTACAAAAAAAAAGCTTAAAAAGTGTCCTCTGTTTATTCCTTCCATGGGGCTTACCAGTGCCTTCTTTATACATCTGTCTCTTCAGAGTTTGTCTTCCTAGAGGACCTGATACAACACTTGCCAAGTCAACAGAAAACTTTCTGGCTCATTTCGTGGACTTTGGAAGCCGAGCAGTAGAGAGTGGCCATCAGCATTTAGATAATAAACATTTGCTGCTACTTTGAAAGCGGATTAACCTCTGAAGCTTTATCCAGATAATTATGTGAAGGTTCTCGCACGTCAAATCGTTTCTTCATTATTTGAACAGATGATGGCAGCAAAACCAGGCGTTCATTCAGAGGCATTCATATTCCAAAACATCTTAGATCCACCTCATATCACTATCCTAATCAGAGAGTGGTCTCTGGCCAGTTCCAATCAGGGTAACGCCCTTTCAGTGTAAGTAAATTGTTACAGATTATCTTAATCTGCTTGGAGAAACACCAGATCCATTCATTTCTGAGCAGAAGGATTGGGATGGAGAATGCCACAGCAGCGGGTATGGGTGCTTGGGGGCAGCAGCAAACCCCATGGAGGCTGAAATCACGCACACATGAATCTAGCCGCCTCAGCTGAGCAGGAGCAGTGCTCTGTGCCATATGTGAAATAAATGGAAAATGCTGATAACAGATGATGTGAGGATAAATTAACCTTTTCACTTGCAGCACCACACAGAGCTGTCTGGGAGGTAATGATGATTTTACAAGGTTCAGTGGGTGGCAGCAAACTTCAACAAGATTTTGGAATATTCATTTGCCTGCGAAGTCTCACCCATAACTGTTAAGAGGTGCTGCAGAGGAGAGAGAGGTTTTGCTTCTCTGCAGCCCCTGGAATAGCCACTCCACAACAATTAAAATTAATATATGAGGGCCTAGGTTGAATGTACAAGGCCAGAGGGACGTGGAGGTAGGGCTGGTGCTTGGTTTGGAGTTTACTCTCTCAAGCCAGGGCACCTCTCCAGGGTGTGGATGAAATCTGAGGGGGGAACCAGGAGTTGCAGGGTCCAGGTGATGGCCAGGCACTGTACCAGTTTGCTGCGCAGTGCTGAGTCCCGCCAGTATGGTTTTACACCATCAGCCCTGTGGAACCAGGTCTGCTTGTCGGGGGGTTGAATTTGGCCTCATGCAGAGCAAAAAAAGCCAGGTCCTACCATGGCACATATGCTGAAGTTGCCAATTTAGCCAGTAACCAAAATTGCTCCTCTCCTTCAAAGCATTTCCCTTCAGAGAGTTTTCAGTGGTAAAGTGTTTGAGATCAGCCATTTCCCCCAATGCAAGCTAAAAAGGGAGCTGCCTTCTCCACCTTTCGTCTACCAAATATATTTGTGACTGCTTCATTTGGATAGCCCAGCATCGGACTGCCATGTTCTGCCTCCTAGGAGAGTTTTTGTCTGTCAGACTCTTTCTCCTCAGCCGGTACAGACTCAGTGAAACCATTTTGGTTTGATTGCCATCAGGGGTCTGAGTCATTAGTACTGAGAAATACCCGCTGGCTTTGAACCCTCATTGCCTCATGGCCCAACTTTCGATAAGAAGCTTTGCTATTAACTGAATGGGAAGTGTCATCTAGATAATTTTTGTTATGACAGTAAAATATGGGTGAGATTGGCAGAAGAATTCAGCGCTGGTCTGAACCTCTTTGTGATGAAATGCAAATTCCTCTTCTCAGCTGGAACAGAATCATATCTGTGCTGAAGATATTTGCAGATTTTTGCCCCTGCTTTCTCCACTGGCTTTGGGTCTTCCTGCCTCCATTTGGCTGTAAATACATCCCGTCGATGCTTTCAGGTTTGGATTCCCAGTCAACAGATGAAGATAACACTGCTTCCTTATATTAGAGAACTGTTGTGAATGCAGTTAATAAAGCTGCAAAGCTGAAAAGTAGTGGAAGAGCTAAATATCATTACGTAATGAGACCTCATTCACAGTAAATGATGTGAAAAATGATTTCTTGCAAAGAATAATAAGTTGCCATGGCTTTTTAGCCTAATTGTAGATGCTTGATTCTAATTTGTTATTTGTCATTTCCATGTTAATGAAGAGTTTCGGATATAATTACCGCATTTATGGCAAACAACACATTATCATTTTCCAATGCTTGCGAAGCACCGGCTTCTTTAGAAATAGAAGAGCTGAATAATTATCCTTGTTGTGCAGCTCCAGGGTAGGCTCTACAAATAATAGTGTCCAGCTGCCTCTGCAGAACAGGTCTTGTGCAAGATGCTTCTCAACGGCAGCTGATCTCACTAACCCTCTTCTGCATTTGGGGAGGTGAGACTCAGGGACATGAAGTAACTTTCCCAGGGCACGCAGCAGGGCTCGTGGTACCCGGAGCCCTTCTGGACAGCATCTTCTCTTCATCACTTTCACAACGCAAAGATGGCCAGAGCCACCGTTTTGGTTGGCACTAAGTTTTCCGGTTTGTCCTAGTTATCATAGTCAGGGAGATGATCCCCAAGCCCCATTCACTGGCATATTGCAGAGATTTTGCTTGATCAAGGCTGGGTTTGACTCCCATTGGTGGTGATGGGAGAGTTTCATGGGTTTCTAGGAGTATCTTATCTAAGGCCTGGAAGGTCCTGGTGTGATAGGAAGCCCATAACTACTGTTTTGGAACAAAGCCGTGTAATGTTTGTAAGTTCCCCTGCCCACTGTGATTGTGGATTTCCATTGCATTGATAGACATGATAGTTCCTGATCCTGTGTTTTAGCTACATCCCTTCTTGTTGTCCTGCCCCGTGCAACGACAGGGGCAGCCCAACCTGGGCTTTTCTCCGTGGGGTGGCAAAAGGCAATCTTGAGAAGCTTTGACGCATAGCAGTAGGAGGGAGACGTCTTGGCACATTGACTTGAGGTGCTGGTAAACACGTCACTTCTCTGTGATGGGCAGCTGTACCATACCATCCTCTTCCATCGGCAAGCTCCATCTCGTGAGGTTTGGCCCATGTTATGAGAGGAGCCTTGTTGCTCTGGTAATGAGAAGCCTTTGACTTTCCGGTCTCAAGTGTCCATGGTCCCTTTGTCCCTGGAGCAACATGGTTATTTAGTTTAACTATCTCATCTCCATAGCTCTTCTTCCTGTATTGGTGCTCGCACACTAGGATGTGCTTATAGAGTGCGATGCTGCACCCTTTCAGCCTTTGCTACAGCTGAATGAGCCAAGTGTCTTTTGCTTTTCCTTTTAAGATAGTTTCTGGTTTTGCATTCTACCACTGAGACAGTCTGAGCACATCTGTTATGAACATCTCCTATATGTGGATTTTCATAACCCGTTAGGGAAGGTGCATGCAACTCAGAGAAAGATGTTGGGACACCAGCAACAGGGAGGTGCTTTACAAATATCTTAAGGGTCTGGTGAGTAGTGTGGGCCAGAGGCGTGCACCAAGCTTTGGGGACAGAGAGATGTTCCAGTGCCGAGTACGAGACTATGATCCTCTGTGGTAGGATATATCACGAGTTAGAGATTCACCTCCCTCCAACCCCTCAAAACAGGGCAAACTTTCTTTTTCACTCTTCTCCGTACCCCGAATTCTTCCCTTTCGTAGACCAGGCTCAGGGCCCAGGAGATGTCACGTAATGCGTTTGAAGTGGAATAAATCAGCGGGCACCGCTTTCAATTATCCGAACCCGAGCTTGTTCACTGCGCAAGGCAGCCTGTGAAATATGGCAGGACTGACAAGGCGTGAGCGCTGCCAGAGCATTAACGCTCATCTGCAGATAGACCTCAGCACAGTGCCTGCCGTAAGCAGCAGCCCCTGCCTGCGACAGCTCCAGCTGCCCTGATCTGGGGAGGCTGAGCGCAGGGGAGGGAGCTGGAGGAGAGCACCGAAGTGCGCTTCTGCCGGTGTGACATTGCTGAAATCCTCGAGCAGCTTCTGCAGCTAATGCTTAGAGCCACTTCGGCCTTTTCAGTCAAACACGAGATGTCCTGGGCTGCTAGTTTCAAGCTGGCAAAATTGAAAGCATTGCCACTCATCTCACTGTGGTGAGAAAAACACTGCCCCGTGGTAGTAATGCCGTTACTGAGGCTCACGAACACAAAATGGGATAGAGGACCTCGCTCCTGCCCGCATCCCAGCCCTGTCTGGTTGGTGGCTCTGAGTTAGTCGCATCTCCACGGCATCCATGGGTTTCCCTGTCTGTCTTGCAGACCTAGATACCCAAGGTAGAATTGAGCAAAGCAACGTGGGTGTGGGGCGGGCCAGTGGGAAGCGATGCATGCAGCAGTTGGCACTGGCCAAATCTTAGGCAGAGTTGTTCTTTGTTAACACATGCAAGCTCCTGGAGGAAGAGGGCTGAGAATAGACTTCTGTACTATGAAAGGGTCCCTAAGAGCTCGGCACGAGCTTCAGCCTGACTTTGCGACAGCAATAGAGAAGAAAGTGCGCTCTCTGTTGTGTTCCCACAGAGACGTTCTCCTGTCACCCGGTTGTGAGTCTCCAGCTTCTTGTAATGAAATCATCAGGAGGGAATGGCCCACAGAGGTGAAGCATTGAAGCAGGAGGGACTTGGTTAACTTGAGTCTGGCTCAGCTGCTTCCTTTGGTGTGAGATGGGAATAAATCACTGCCACTCAAATGATGCAGTGATTTCTGCTCAGCTTATATTGGTGTGAGTGAGCTTATATTGGTATAAGTGCGCATTTGCAGTGCCGGAACAATTGCAACTTGTCTCAGAAATGAGCTTAGAAAGACTGTAATTAGGGTTTATCAGCTTTTCAGCTTTTCTGGGACCAGATCTTTCCTTACATCCACCTAGGGTTGGATGGGAACAGCCCTAAGCGCTTCGGTCAACTTGACTGCCAAGGAGACCTGTCCTATGGCCAGCCCAGCCTGGAGGAGAACAGGAAGAAGTCTTCTCCCTTTTTACTCTTTGGCTGTGTGGTGGCACCTAGGAGCCAGCTGAGAGTGGGTCCTCAGCTTGAAGACAATCAGAGCAGCCTCTTCCCTCCCCTCACCATGTCTCCATAGCCCCGCCATGCTGTCACTGACAGCTTTTTCTCCCCATTGCAGGTTCTTCTTCCTTACTGCATCATCCTCTCGGTACAGTTGTGAGTTTGCATTCACCAGCAAACCACAGCATGGTCAAGAGCCTTGATGGAGAAATGCTGCCTGCTTCTCCTTGTGCTCACTCCACTGCTGGCCATGGCTCGAGTGGGCCTGAGAAACAGGAGGGAAGCGCAGATTCCTAAACTTCTAGCAATAGAGCACGTCCCAGGCACTTCATTCAGGCTGCTGCAGCGTTGGGCACATCATACAATGAGGCACAAAGTCTTCGCCCGGGAGGTGGCTGTGACTCCAAAACCACCTCAAAATGTTCCTTAACCTGAGCCCCTTCCCCTGAGAAATCATTTTAAGACAGCTTGCCAGCAGCGGGGAGCGGAGCACGTTCCCACTGGAGGGGCTGATTTCTGCTGCGAATGGGTCCATCACTCTGGTTCCTGTGGCTGGATGATTGCCCATGGTCACTCTGGTTCCTGTAGGCACCAAGCAGCCTGGTACGATGAGAATTACGTTTCTGATTTATATTTCGTTTTACTCAGTGCTGTAGTAACACTTTCTGACATAGCAGATGCTGTCGTTTGGCTTCTAGTTTAGCCTGGTCTTACATGAGTTCATGGGATGTACACAGAGGACTTCCCTCCCCCACTTCATATGCTATAAATTTAGGTGGTGGTGTTCATTCAAAATGCATTACAGCAAGTAGAAGGCATCATTCACGCTGCCTTGGCGTGATGCTGCGTGTCATTACCTCCCTGTCTGCCTCACCTCCAGGCATGAAGTATTTTTGTGCCATCGCTATTCTGGAGCTCAGAGTCTAATCAGCAGTCTCCTGGTACCCGGCTCTCCTGCGACCTTCTCAGTGACCTGCCCTCCGAAGAATGCTGCAATTTCTGGAGTTTTTCTGGTTTTGGGGGGATAAAATCTGCCAGTGACAGAGGCTATTTTTAGACAGCAAGAATAAATCACTGGGAAGTGTAAGCACGCTGGAACATCACTGCGCTACTAGTAAGATCCTACCATTTCCATGTTCTCTCCCCACTGGTTTGCTTTGCCTTTTGCTCATTCCCCTTCCCCTCTGTGATTTCCCTGAGCCCATCCCCATAGGTCTACTGTGAACATTACAGGTGGCTGGGAGAATTTTTGGGAAAACGCATTTACTTCCTTCACCTGCCTAATGAATCTAGTACATTTTTCTTCCCTTCTTCCCTGGCTGGATAAGGATGCTTTGCTTCACAGATTTGCAGCCTTCACAGTTGTGATTTCTACCGTAAATGGAGATGAGTATTGACCATTTTGGGCTTAATATATACTGGCTTTGAGTCTTCGGTCAGGTTCATGTTGTCCTTAGTGGACAGCTGGTAAGGCACTATGTGAATTAAATGAAACAGCATCTTTTCATGGACTCTTCATTAGCACCAAGTATGAGGTCCAGGCAGGCACAGGTTTATGAGTCGCAGTTGGGTATCACCTCTTCCCTGGAGCTGGGCTTCTGGCAGCATGCACAATTTTCCTTATTGAAGGTACCAGTGGACACTAGAGGCGTATAATGGTCAGGGCACATCCTCTGGTGGAAACTCTGCTGAAGTTAGCGGAGTCTCACCACGTAGGGAAAGGCTGAGTTTGGTCTGTTGTCCCACGTTTCATGTTCCTTCCTGGAGCAGGAGTAAGATCAGGTTCCATTTCTGTCACAAATACATGCTCAGAGCACCTTTCTGAGCAGCAGAGTTCTTCCTTCTTTGGTCCTATATTTATTTGACAATTTGTTTCTCCCTGTAAATGTTCATTAAAAACTTCTCTGCATGTCCTGTCTTCAAGAACAGGTAATACAGTCTGAGTGGATGCTAATGAGGGTAGGGAAACGAGAATGTACTTTTTTTTCCTTAGCACCCTAGGTACTTTGATACTTAAAATAATGGCTTCCTAAAGAGCATTTGTTTCTGAATAAGACCATTTTACTGTGATTTAATGTATGTATTGTATTAGCTTCTAGAACATCATATCCAGATGGAGGTGTTACAGTAGGAGCGATTAAAATATGTAGGAACAGGCTCTGACACAAGCAACTCACAAAAGAAACAGAAAAGACAGACTAAATATTATGTATTATACCCTTAATAGTCTCCTGGTAAGGCTGGAAAATGGAATAACAGAGGTTAATTTACTTGCCTGTGGTTATACAAGAAGTCAAATTGCACGGCTATCGAACCAGCGTCAGGAACCTTAAGTTCCCATTTGGTGTTTCATCACAAGAGCATCGAATCACAGTGAGGATCGATGTGCTGTTCTTGATGCAAGAGGAACGCGGGATCAGACTTTTTCTGTTAGCAAATATAAGCAAGTGCATTTTGCTTTTGCGACTAACACAGGACAGTGCTCAGTCTGCTCATGTTCCTAAGTATTTGCATGAAAATGAGTCTCTGAGATAATCAGATTTTATTTCTAGCATCTAATCGATGCTCAGGGCTTTGTGGTTTAATTACTAGAATAATTGTTTGCTGAAAACACAGTTCAATATCTATTTTTTCCTTTAAAGGTCAACTCCATCATTTTCATTTCCAACCATTTAGTACTTTATTGATCTTTATGTCATTTCATGATGAGTGCTGCATCTTTCCAACCAAAATAAAGGCCAAAACTTGAAATAAGAAAAATACATTATTTTTCTTAAATACAAAAAAATGGAAAATACCCTATTTCAGCCTTGCTTGCTGCGGGCAAATCTTTCATACATTGTCCCCAGGAAAAATGATTCTGAAAATTACATTTGCTCTTTATAGAAGGAAAAAAGCAAACCAAGAATCTTTTCAGAGCCTGATTAATATTAGACATAAACTGAAGTACAGAAAGAAATTTTGCAGTTTAGCTGCTGATCCTTTAAAGTAGATAAGGATGCAGGCTGTCAGGAAGACAGGAGGGTCTATGTGGCTTGCATTTAGAAAGGGCTGAATGAGTGGGTTGAGTAGCCGCATGAAGAAATGCCCTCTCCTCTCTGTAGAGGGGAAAATCACGTGGCTTCAGCTGGAGATTTGGAAGGTATTTAGTCAAATAACAGTGACCGTTGTTTTGCTGCCATCCAGCAGCAGTAATGAGATGCTGCTAGAGCAGAGGGATGCATGAGGCGTGCTCCGTCTGCAGCCTCCCCTGCTTTTTCACTCTCCCCATCACAGCAAGTTGACGTTTAGTTTTAATTTGCAAAAATGTATCTGTCTTTCTCAGATTATGGGAAAGGGTGCGGAGTTATGGAGCGGAAAATAGGCTTGTTGAAAAATGGGCATTAAAAGTTAGCATGGGACCGATTTCCCTTTCATGTTCTTTTTCTACAAATATACGGGGTCAAATCCTACAGTCGTAGCTCAGGAAAAACCACTGGTGATTTTAGGGGGACTTGGTGCCAAAAAGAGCTAAAAGATTGGCTTAATGTAAGTACAAAGATCCCCAAACCATTTCTGCAGCTTGGCTCTCGGCGTCGGTGGCGTCAGACGGCACAGCTTCCCAACCGCCGCAGAGCAGCTCCGCGCCATTATTTATTGCGCTTTGTTTTCTCTAATCCCCGAGATGACTTGGGCAGATTGCAAACACCACACAGAGCCCGTTGACGGTAGGAAGAATTTATGTTCTAGGGCTGCATCCTCAGCTACTGTAAATCAACTAAGGATCTCAACGTACCTTAAAGCTTTTTAAAAAACCCGTCATTAAGGTTGAGATGTGCTTACTATGGAGGGGTAATGCTCCCCTCAGAAGGCATTGCCGTGTAAATCTCCACATGCCTGTGGCTTGCCTGACAATAACAGCCATGCCAATCATTAAATTTATCTAGTTCTTGATAACTTTGCCAAATTTTAACTGTTTGGACCAACATTTTCCATGCTGCTTGCCCCAGACTTTTTAGCTCAGGGAGCTCACCTGCTCTAGTGGATGAAGAGAGGGGAAAAAAAAAAAACCATCAGTAGTTTTTTTGCTGGAAACCTCTGAGAAAAAAATATTGGGCAATTAGAAGTGGTATCCT
>NW_009204316.1:9684-15214 GCF_000690835.1 Fulmarus glacialis
TTAACTCATAAGTCTTGACTTTGCAGCTTTAATACCCTTTTTAAGATAGCTCTTGTGTGTCGTTTATTTACCTAACACTATCCAAATATTACTACATAAAAGCAGCAATTGAAGAGCCATGTGTCCTATGAAAGAAAGCCTTCATGTGCTTTTTCAGTGCTTTTCTCAGGGCACTAATATATCTGTTCCAGAGTTTTTGCTAATCCCTGCACTCTGAATTCTTGTAAAATTTTGCCGTACAGATGTTTTACTCCGCCACCCAGCTGAAGTACCCTCTGCGGCTCCCCCCTGCCCAGCCCAAATCATGCTGGGCTGGGATGGACTTGTGCAATGCCCTCATTGCTCGCTGCAATGACCAGGTGAGTGGTATTGACCCAGGCTCCTGTGACCCAAAGAATGGATTAAAAATCTCCAAAGAGCAACAAGATGAACCCAAAACTGCCGTGAAAGCGCTACCCCACTTCATTGATGCTGCTTCTCTTGGAGAGGGGCTGAAGAAGAAATGCAGCATGAAGACCTTCTGGCAACCTTGGAAGCCTTTGAGACCCAGATCAAGGTTTGCTGTCTTGTCACGTCTCAACCAAGGGGACCCAGAGACTGGAGTTCTGAATGGAGATTTTCACCGTTGCCTGTAAGACCATGCTGTGTTTGCTTTCAGCCTCAGGGTATTAGATCTTGCAGATGTGGCAGATTTAAGTTGTAGAATGCCGTTGCATTTTATGTCTTTTTAGGAGATTTTAAGGTATTTCTCTTTCTCTCCTTGGTTCAGTAAGACTAACGGTATGGAGGCTGGACTACAGAGGGAGGGACAGAAGATAATATCACAGTCAGAACAGGAATCAGGCAGCTTCTGTGTGCAATAAATCACAATACGTATCAACAGTAGTATTGTGTGTGCTCCGTTCCAGGTCATAGAATTATAGAATCATAGAATAGTTTGGGTTGGAAGGGACCTTTAAAGGTCATCTAGTCCATGGGCAGGGACATCTTCAACTAGACCAGGTTGCTCAGAGCCCCGTCCAACCTGACCTGGAATGTTCCCAGGGATGGGGCACCTACCACCTCTCTGGGCAACCTATGCCAGTGTATCACCACCCTCATTGTAAAAAATTGCTTCCTTTTATCTAGTCTAAATCTGCTCTCTTTTAGTTTAAAACCATCCCCCCTTCTCCTGTCTCTACAGGCCCTGCTAAAAAGCCTGTCCCCATCTTTCTTATAAGCCCCCTTTAAGTACTGAAAGGCTGTAATAAGGTCTCCCCGGAGCCTTCTCTTCTCCAGGCTGAACAACCCCAGCTCTTTCAGCCTTTCTTCATAGGAGAGGCGTTCCATCCCCCTGATCATTGTCATGACCCTCCTCTGGACCCACTCCAACAGGTCCATGTCTTTCTTGTGCTGAAGACCCCAGAGCTGGACGCAGTACTGCAGGTGGGGTCTCACCAGAGCAGAGTAGAGGAGCAGAATCACCTCCCTCGACCTGCTGGCCACGCTTGTTGTGATGACGCCCAGGATACAGATGGCTTCTCGGCCTGCAAGCGCACAGAAGTCCTCTGGCTTCACCCCCTTTGTGCTTCCTCCTTCACCCTCACCCATCTTGTCTCTATACTTTGCACTTTTCCTGAGTGAAACTTTCTGTTTGAAAACATCTAGGCAATGTAGTGCAGGAGCCTCCCCTCTAAGTGAAGCATCAGGGTTGCTCATAAATCTGTATCCAGCAGAAGAGAAGGGCTTCTTCAGAGGATAAATCAGACCTGGAATGGGTGGATGACATTGTGCAGGTGCCGGTCTCTCCCTTGATGACTCTGGGAGTTGAAGGTTGACTTTTAATTTGGGCATCTCGGAGAAGTGCCCGAAGTTTGATGGGACACACCTTAAGTCTTGCAAACATTTTTTTCCCTTTCAGGCAGGCAGTGATGACGTGCATCTTAGAGAGGAGGAGGGCTAGCTACAAGTGGCAGAGCCAGTTAGCAGCTAAGGCACCCCAACTCAATTTTTTAGGACTGCTTTATATTCCCAATATGGGCACTGTGACTATGTCATGAATGAAAGCTGGTGAATATGAACATTTTCAGCACACAAGAAACCCCATCAGCTAAAGCAGGGTGGATTCTCGCCACTGGTAAGTCCTTGTGTTGCTCTAGGAGCTGTGCCAGGGCAGAGTGGTGGAGAACCTGGTCCAGCCTGGGCTCCGGCTGAGGCTTTGCCGTTTCCATAAGCCAGGTTTGCATCTCCTCTCCCAGAGCGCACGCGGTTTTTGGACATGGTGCGATCCAGTAAATGTTCAATCGTACAACAAATTGTGACAGCCAATTCACAGCAACGTCCTGCTGATGCCTTCTACTCTTAGGATACCAAGAGGTTTTGTTTTAACATCTTGCGCCTGTCTGGGATCACTTAGGGAGAAAAAAACAGTTTGTCTACGCCAACAAGTGTTTTCAAGGTGCTGCAGAAGAACTGAGTTTATAGAGAAATGCAAAGGCAGAAGCTCAGCAAGTGGCTACTCGGTTTGGGCAGATCAAAGTGGAAAACAGCTTAAAAAAGGCAAGGGAAAAGGAAAAGGAGAAACCTGACCTAATGCCATGGGGAAGGCAGTGTCAAAAGGATTTTTAAGGTCAGGGAAGGAGTTAAGAAGCCCATTGTAGCGTCAGCTTTCTGGGTGAGCGTGGTGAGTTGTCATCCCCATCTCCCTTTCTCTCTGAAGAGGTTTGGGTAGGTCGTGGCAGGCGGCAGCGTGCAGCCAGGCTTGGGCTGTAGCTGGGTGGACAGGGAAAAGGTTGTAGACTGTAGAGTTAATAAACCAGACAGTTGCATGGTAACTATTAAAGTTCACTTTGTTAATTCAAAGTTCACCCAACCAAAATTTTTTTCTGAAAACTAAATGGTAATTGTCAGTTTGACGTTTGTTTCATTGTTCGAGTCTTCTTGAGTTGGGCATGGGGGAAATGCATTCATCAAAATTGCCATCGAGTAGAAATAGTTTTTCTTCTGGAATTAAAAATACGCTGTCTTCCAGCCAAATGCCATTTTCTGTATTATTTATTTGTGCTAGTAAGTAAATTGGCCATTGTGTTTTTTAATGAAAAGGAGCCGATGCAGCCTTGTGCCATTAACTTGGCAGAGCTGAGCAGGTGAAGCACGGAGCATTTCTGCAAAATTGTTCTCACTAGCTTCATTTAAAAGAAAGTCTTACCTACAAGAGAAAGGGATGAAATCTGTAATGTAAAAGAGCAGATTGCTTGGTGTAGATAGACTGATTTAAAGTAATCGATCTTTTCTGTATTTTTTACACTTTAACCAGCTCTCCTTTGCTGGAGCGAGGGATACATCTTGGAAATTATGCATGTAAGTGAGAGAAGAGGAGAACTAACTATAGCAAATCTCTTGCTCTAATGTATGTAACAGAGATTGAACAGGCGCTTTAGGGGACAGTATCGTCCGGTTTTCTCGCTGCAGAGGCTTACACAGGTAGCTGCTCTGGCAGCAGGTCTCTAGCAAAGTCTAGCAAGGTCTAACCATCAAGGAGGAAGTTTACTCCTCCTGATTACCACCAGTTGTTAACCCCAGTCATTTCATGACGGGGAACGGGAAGAGCAGGGTAGCGGCCAGGCACGGAAGAGGTGAATGAATTTGTCCTGGGGAAAAAGGCGATGGCAGAGCTGTGCTGAGCTGCATCGACTGCAAGGTGCAGTTAACGTTTCGCTGTACCGTGACCTACGCAAAGCCTCCTCACTATGTATTTACAATTTCCACCCTCTTTCAAATATGCCAAGCTGGCCTTTTCCTGCCTTAAAACAACCGTAGCCGTGGGTGGGACGAAGACCTTGTCCTGGCCGGAGGAAGGCAGAGCAAACCCAACATCCACGGCAGGCATTGCCAGTGCTCAAAAATTGCTGCTCTCTTTGCTCCTTGGCTCCATCTGCCTTTGCCTCCTGCATTTTGTCTGACGCACAGATCACTTGTGGTGGGGACTGTCATCTGCTGCAGTGGGGTCCTTGTCCTTAAAAAGCTTCTCTGGTTCCTGAGATAGGGATGCCTCTGATTTCAGACAGACATGAAAGCAATTAACAGTAGCTGTTAGATTAAAATCTTTTCATGCCCCGAGCATATTGGGGTGACTGATATTTCCTGGTTTCTCAGAATGAAGGTTGGTGCAGCGCGCTCAGCCTGTTGCATTTAAGGAATTACAGAGGTAATGGCTGGGTCAGGTTACCCGAGCTCCAGCTTAACCATAAAACCATCCTTCAGCCCTTTACTCTTTGGGGAGTGTATAGGAGCTTGGGTGCCACATTTTCACCGCTGGTCTGGTGGTCGTGGTGGAGAATTATTAAAAAAGGTGTTGGATGTACCTTCATCAGTATCAAGATGAAGTTCTGGAATGAAGATGTAAATGCTGGTTTTGAAAATACAGTGAGATGCACAGGGCAGAGGGATAATGTGCCGGTTTTGCCATGGAAAAACAGAATTGCTTTAGATGATGATTAAAAAAGGGAATATGATTAAAACAAGCTGATAAGATGAAACTAAAATGACAAGATAAAGCAGCAGGGCATCCAAGAGGGGAAGGGAGAGATGGAACTGATGGCAGGAGGGCATGAATTATTGATTGAAATCTTCACCAGAAGGTAAAGTCTTTGCATTTTCTTATCTGGGAAGGGAGAGAATGAATAAGAAGTGAACAGAATTATTAAGCAGCTTTATCATTGCATTGGAGTGGATAATTAGACGATTAGGATTACTAGAGATTGGCAAAGCATGAAGCCCAGAGGACTTCTGCTCCTGATTTCAGAGGGGGTGGTGAGGGAAGCGGGGGAGAGCCTTTGGCGAGAGACTTGATAGTGCATTATGGTGAGGCTTAAAGGCAGAGCCTGGCTCTGGTACCCAGCACCCTGCAGCTTCCAGAACGAAAGGGGGTTCAAGATACCTGACTAATAAAAAAGAACTTATTTGAAGAGGGACAGTCCTCGGAACAGCAAAAAGAAGTGAGATCATGAGTGAAGGCCACCGATAAGGGTTCAGGGAAGGAGAGCACAGGGAGTCGGATCCTTATGGGTCCCTTCCAACTCGAGATACTCTATATTCTATGGTTCTAATAACGGTACATGTGGACCCACTCTTCCCGTGGTGGGGATGCATGGGAGTTACTGTGTAGTAAATGTTTTGTGTGCTTTTTCCAAATCTTTGCCCTCAGTTAACATCCCCTCTCCTTTCAGGTGAGTTGTTTGTAGCGAGACTTTGCAGGGCCGTAAGCTGAGGGTGCTGCGAGATCCTCGAGCAGAGCACCAAGAGATCGGACTCTTCCCTAGGAGGAAAGTGTCAGACTGTGGTTTAGACTTGCAGTAAATATGGTCTGTCATGCTACCTCCGTTTCATTTTCTTTGGTCAGAAGTGACAAATACTGGATTTTCCCCTGATGTAAATCATGCAAACGCTTCATTGTCAGAGGATTTTTCCAGCTGAACTTGGAGGCAGCTTCCAAACCTCTTCCGCTTCGATTCTCTGTTGTAAATTATATATAATTATAATTATATATAAT
>NW_009204317.1:0-13079 GCF_000690835.1 Fulmarus glacialis
CCCGCCGGCCCCAGCGGAGCGCCCCGAAACCGCTTCGCGCCACAGCCCCCGGCAGCCTGCCGGCGTCTCCCGCCCTGACAGGAGGGCGAGAGAGCGGGCTCCTTCGCAGCTTTCGGGGCACTTCACCTGCTCCGTCGCCTGGCTGCGAGCGTCTTAAGGACTTTTTTGTCGTTTTTCTGACAAAGAACAGGCTCCCACAACAGGAAAACGCACAAACGCTCCCAGTTCTTCTCCTGACAGCTGCATTTTTGTACGTGCTTCCTGCCAGCTGCAAAAAAATATTCTAGTCTTGTGGTTAGTTGTCAGCATTTCCGCATAAGCAACATTTGCGAGGGGAGGGTGGAGGTTGTCTTAAAAGAAATCAAACAGAAGAAAAACAAACAAGGAGGGAGGAAGTTGCACACGAAGTTCTTTGAGGAAACTGCAATGCTGCAACAGACCAGGCTTGGGAGGGATTTCGTATTACACAGAAGAGGACAGAGTCTGTAGGACCTCGTCTTGTTACTTTCAGAAACTGGAGACAAAGAAATGAGAAATAAGACAAGGATGACAAAAACACTCTTAAGGCATTCTCCGTATAAGTAGTTACTTCTTCATGTGCAACAGGGCCT
This sequence comes from Fulmarus glacialis, assembly GCF_000690835.1. Taxonomy (NCBI): domain Eukaryota; kingdom Metazoa; phylum Chordata; class Aves; order Procellariiformes; family Procellariidae; genus Fulmarus; species Fulmarus glacialis. Next base: position 612 of record NW_009204317.1, read on the forward strand.
AGAGTTCTTCAGAAGGCATTGCCCATGTATAGCTAAAGATTACATTTACTTTGCCCAGAGGATGACAAATAAAGAACATCTACTTGCTGTAATTATGTAGCTTTGTATTACTGATTAGATGATCAAATTAGTCATGAAATTCGTTTCTGCAGTGGTGTTGAAGTCAAGTTCATGTTGAGATTTGTACCTTGTAGTACAGCTTAATATTTGTAGTTTGACCAAAATATTTCCCTAACGAGCTGGCTAGCTATAAATATTTCTTAGCATCTTAAAATTTCTATAGATTTTATATTCTTTTTTTTTGCACAATTTTTTAAAAATTACATTGCTGCTAAAAAAACCAGTTCCATGTCTCAGCCTTATGATCACTTGCATTATCTAGCAAATGTGTGCTAGAACAGTGCATGGCACCACACAGTTCTCACATGGAAAACTGCTAATTATGTCAGCTACATCTTAGAACAACTGTACATAACATTTAGTTGTACCTCAAACTGCTGTTCCTCCCTCCATATCTTTTTCTTCTGCTCTGTCTGCCATAGGCCAAATATAAGTGGAATATGACGAAAGTCTTTACACAAACATCGGTGAAGATCAGCACTGTTTCCATATTTAGGACTTCCTCAACCCCTAGAGCCACTCCTCAAAGATCTCATTAGTGTAACTCCACCAGCTGTCTTGCTCAGTATCAAGAAAATGTTTCTTCTCACAATTCTGCTGTCTTCCTACCGTAAGCCAAGGACATACTTCTTATATATTACAAATATTTCTAAACAAAAAACATTGTTTCTTGTCTGAAAGCTTTCTTTTCTCCTCTTAGTTCAAATGTCTCAGCAGATTCAGAAAACTACTGCAAATGGCACAGGTAGGTTCTCTTTTTTTGGTTTTGGGATATGTGCTGAAATCGACTGTTAACAGAAAGATGGGGGAAGGATTTAAAAATGTCCAAAACCTTCACGTAAAATTAACTCTTTGGCCCCTGTCTGTGCAGTGAGGCAGTTTACAAGTTTCTACACAAAGTTAACTGTCTCTTTGCTGACTTTGCTGACTTGTATGTACAGTCAAAATTGCTTTAAGTTGTTAAAACATATTTTTCCCCTCTAGAAGTGTCATAATTTATCTTAGTCATGACTAGTTTATTACCATTTTCTATGCAAAGACATTATGAGTTTTTATTACAAATTTATTTGTATAATCTCATAAAAGCAAATGAATCCGATAGACCGTCAAGGCTCCTGCTGCTACTACTCAAAAGTTCAATCTACTTACCCAAGATTAATTCTGCCTGTTTACATACAGCCACAAATAAAATACTGCTTTTACTTTCAGGTTCACATGCTACCTCTCAACTAGCATATAAGGTTGCTTTCTCCTACAATTAGCTTACCATAATATTTATATTTATCTTTTATACTTCCAATATTTTCATTGCTGCTGTAGTTAAAAAGTATTTTTGTTGGTTCATCTGGATACATTCGTTGGCTTTGTGTGTATATGCTCTTCTTTGTATGAAGACATGCATTTGAAGTGTTTGAAGCCGCATACTGACTTTGAAAAATAGAAAGTTGTGTTGCCTGCTGCAGGAGGTGGAAAAAAAAATACCCCCCTATTTCAACAGAAATAAGTATAGCCTGGTCATCAAGATATTTTGGGAAAAATCTGAGAGTTTCTTGGATGATAGGCACAGTGAAATCAAGTTTCTTCTTTCCAGAGATGCTGTCCAATCCCAGGCTCATACCTGTTCAGGGGACTTTGAATGTAGTGATGAACCAGAACGTGACCCTCTCCTGCCACTCAGACTCTGGATCTCCACCTATCAGATACACCTTGTTTAAACGCAATCAGAAGGTATCCACTTTAAATAGGCCAGACTTGACCCCCGGTTTATTTAACTGGACTATCAACTCTGCCAGTGACGTGGGTGAATACAAATGCAAAGCTGAGAATAACATCTCCCGTGGTGGAAAATACAGCAACAGTCTCAACTTCACCCTTATAGGTATGTCTTGCTGTATACCTTCTCAGCCCATTTTGTTTTACGGGCATATAGCCATATCTGATGCAATACATATGCAGCAGCAGGAGTCAGGGTTTTGTTTGCGGCTGGTACTGTTTTGGATTGCAGTGTGCGCCTGCGTTTATTGTGGAGCTGAACTTCACTGCAAATGGCTATTAGTTCCTTAGGAGTCGGCAGCGCTGTTCTGATCTGGCTCACTGAGCCCTCCATCCTTGATGCCCATCTCATTTGCCAATGTTACCGCTTAACTCTGAGTCTTGCTTTGGAGCTTGTCCTGTACTCAGTGATGCAGTCTTTTCAGTTTTCTTTTTACAGAGCCAATTTCCAAACCAGTGCTGAGCTCACCCAACTCTCAAGCAAAGAAAGCCCAGAATGTGACCCTGTCTTGTCTCTCAGAGAATGGCTCTCTTCCTATCACATACATATTCTTCAAAGGAAGACAAAGCATTTCCCCCCCAGTGAAGATGCAGAAGAGGGAAGCAGCTGTGATTTTTCTATTTATCAATTCCTCTAGTGACTTTGGAACCTATAAATGCAGAGCTGAAAATAGCTTTCGCAATAATACAAAATACAGCAACAGTTTCAACTTTACATTAGCAGGTATGCATGCATGAAACAGTTTACCACTGTCGATAAACAGGGACCACACAAAATTCAGAATGTTGTAACAATGCAAGTTTTTTAGCCCGAAATTTTGTTCCTGCAATATAATGTTCAAAATACATTTTTTTAACCAAAAAAAAAAAAAAAATTGAGTTTTTAAAATTAATGCAAAAAGATAGAATTCCATGCAGCCTAGATGGTAGTATAAGTCGAACTGACCATGAAGGATGACTGTAAAAAATTCATTTTTACAAGAGGCCCCTGGTCCACCTTGCTCCACCTTGGGGAGAGTCTAGTTTCATTTTTCTCTCTGGTCCTACAAAAGAGAGAGTCTACTGGCACCAGCAAAGATCCCTTCCTTCTGCTGTGGCATTGTGCACTTGGGACTCTCCTGAGTTAACCACAGTTAATCCAAAAGCTGAAAGAATGCAAAGTCTTGATTTTGATTTACAGAAAATACTTAGAATATGAAACAACATTTCATTGCATAAACACCTTTTTTTTCTTTTTGGCAGAAGAGAGAAGCCATTCTCAAACCTTGATCATTTCTCTTGCGCTGATCTTGCTACTATTAGTAATAGGATTTGCTCTGGCAATTCCATTTTTCATAATTCCTTCATATAAAGCAAGTGAGTTATTTGAATGTCTGTTTCATTTTCCAGATGCGCTCATTTATGTTGTCAATACATTTTAATGTGTAAACATCATGTTACAAGTAGAGTTATGCTCTTGGTATTTTAGGATGTTGTCAAGTCTCCTCTTAACCAGCATAGCCATCTTAACAAGACATTGACAAGGCAAAACCTCTGAGCTATGTTTTAGACGTCAGGTCTGGGATGGGGGAAGCAAAGCAACATCTAATTTAATACACATAAATGTTGGAAGGAATTGGACCTCATTGTTCTTACTAAAAAAAGGAAATTCTATTAAAAACGCCCTTGGTTAAGGAGCAATTTTTATCATGAAAATAACATTATCTGAGAGTATTCAAAAGATATCATGGAGCTGTTTATTTCCCTCTAAGAAAAATTGATATATGTATATAGGCATGTGTTTGTTTTTCTTTTACAATTTGCAGGAAAATTTAAGTCTGCTAGGTCCTCAACTGGCCTTACTTCAACAATGAACGCAGAAGAGTCTGAAAACTACATCATATACACGGAGATTGGTAAGTTCACTTTACTCCCCAGGCAGTCATGAAACTTACTTGTGGGAGGTTGGTTGAAGAATGCTGTGGTACTATTTGTAGCTAGTATGGGCAAATTTCTTCAGGTACTACAAAAGCAGGGGAAGGGACATCTACCACTCAGTAAGTGAGCTAATACTCCTACTGACTGTGCCTGGCAGAGGCATTATTTGAAGTCCCTCAGGATCCACATTTGGCACTACCCGTCAGCCACGCAGCCAAAACTGCAACGGGTTAAATGAACTGAATTGTTCTATACAAAAATCTACTGTAAGCAGAAGTAAAATGAAGAATTGCATTTGGCACCTCATGGTGAGGATTGAAATAGCCATTACAGAGGAAAAGAAAATTAAAAGACAGTAAGTAGATTAGAGGTGCAATGCCCATTTACTAAGAGACAAAAGTGCGCTATATGCAAGTTTAGCAAAATAAAACTTATGTAGCTCCTGCATCCTGTTCAAATTGTTCAGTACGCAATAGTTCTTTATTCCACGTTTCTTAACTTTGACAAGACTCACTCAGTTCAAACTGAAATTATGAAGTAATGCTAGGCAGCAAAGCAACTGACCTACGTTAAGACATTGCACTACTTCAACTGCAGAAAATACACAATAATGAAGACGTTACATGAAAGCCACAATGCTATTATCTTGTACTTTTCTGCATTTGCCTTATACGTGAATGTCAATATTTTCAAGGGAAAAAGAAACCCCCAAACAAACCAACAGCAAAGGTATTATGTTTCCTGTTTCTAAATACCAAAAAGGGGATAATTCTCTCTGAACAAATCTGCCTTCCTCTTGATATAGTAGACAAAATTCTAGCTGCTCTGCTGTGTTAGCTCAGTGTTCCGTGCAGCTGCTCATGCCAGGTATCAATCAGCATTCTACCCACATAGTCTGCAAGGACAGTGACAATAGCTCTGATAAGGCACATGAACACCACAGAAAGCATGGTAGATTTATATTCAATATGGCATCTCGCTGCTTTGTTTCAAGATTATTAAAAAAAAAAAAAAAAAAATCTGGTCAGTCTGTTGTAATTAACTGCTGTTCATCATCTTTAATCCAGAGCCTGTTAAACCAGAAGAAGAATATGTCAACTTTTCTGTTATTAGAAGAGAAGATGAAAAAGGTGAAAACCTCAAGCTATAATATTGGAACATCTGATGCACACAAATACGTTTTTGGGGGATTTTGCTGGGGGGAGGCAGGGTTTAGATAGTAGCAGTTACATACTGAAATTGCTTACTTACTATGGAGAAATTAAAGTAACTTTAAGACTCTTTTGAGAGGGAAAAAAGCAAACAAAACCCCTCAAATAAAAAGCCTATCACCATCCTATGACCCCAAAATCCAACACCCTCATTATGAAACCATGCAGGAGATGTAATTAGTGATCAAGTTGCTGATGGAATATTAATTCTTCTGTTGTGTATCTGTACCCAAAAAAGCAATTATGAACTATGTTATTCTGGCTTTTAACAGAGAAGAGGGCATGTGCTACAGTCTATTCGAAGGTCCTCATCAGTGATGAGTACAAGGTAAGATCTCTTTTGTGATTACCTTAATCGTGTATTTTTAAAGACCCTTTCAGTCCTCAGATGTGATAAGTACCACCAAGTCTGCACAGAAAGAGATGATGTTTAGATACTAGTTTCCTGGCCTAATTATTTTGTAGACAGACCATGTAACTCGTTCTCTACTAGCAAGCAAAATAATCCCCAAGTCATAATCTTTAGGCACTCCAACTTAAAAGAAAAAGCAGAACGGATAAAAATTGGAATTAACAAAGACCCAAACAGCAATCCCATTAGCCAAACAGCAGCTTATTGCCCAAATAGCACCATAAAAACCAAAATGAAACAAAACAATGCAATCATTGTCAGGTAAGATCCTGCTGGACAGAATATATAATCTGGCATTATATGCATCTGATGAATAAACAGAAATAAATAAATGATGTAAAGCTTTCACCCAGACCCAAGTTCTTGTACATTTAACAATTCTCCTGAAATAGAAACTGGATTGTATGCAAACATAAGATAATCAAAAGGCTTTAGTCAAGTATTAAAAAAAAAAAATCCCAACTGTGTTGTCCTCTCAGGCACATGCTAGAGGATCCATATTTGGCCTCTGTACCTGCTGTTACCTAGCAGCAAGGATGGCAATTTCTCAGTTAAACACTACTTCATCTCTCATAGTAGGGATAGGATGCTAAAATGAATTTTTGGGACAGTTAACTCCAAAACAAATTCTGCATCCTGCTATAGGCTGTTTCTTAGATGTTTCTGGGTTGTTTTAATGTCAATTCCATAGCCAGCTTACATAGAATTCCATGAGTTCAGCAAGTCACACAGCCACTCTATGCTAACTTTGCATTATATCTAGCATAATTACACTATGCAGCAATTAATATTGTCACAAATAACCTGTTCATAGGTAGATAAGCACCACATTAATAAAAGAAATTTTTAAGGCAAGTTCTTGTGTTTCCTGATATTGGTGACTATCAGTGGCTGCATGCCTTGTTGCATCCACCTTAAAGCACTTTAATACAGTGACTTAACAAGCTGTACACACATAGTAAACCTACAGATCAGAATCACTCAATTTTGTATCTATGCAAGCTCTTCTATCTGATTTTGACTACAACACTTAGGTATAGGATGAATATGATCACACATTAGTCTTTTTCCACCATTTGCTATGTACAGACATTTTTTGTCTACAAAAATGGTTGTCAAAAACTGTTTACAATTTATTTCTTCTATTTCCTGTTACTCTTGATAATATATTTCTGATTTTTATGTTTATCAAGTGCAAGATGAAGTAGCATAAATGTTGAAGAACCGAGGCCATGTGATTAAAATACAATCCTACAAACAGATAGTACAAAGATACTTACTGATGTTATTAAAACATTTAAGATTTGGAAGTCTTTTATATAAAATACCACTTTCAAGCAGAGACCATAATTGTGTCACCAAGACACAGATGAAAGATGGATTTTTAGGTTAGGACGGAGTATTTTCAATAAGATAGTAAAACTGAAGACATGAAAGAGAATATGGTTGGCCCTGCTAACGAGGGACAAGTTTGTTTCTTCCCTCTTTTCAAGGTAACCTGGAAGACCCAGATGGTCTAGATTTGACAGAAAACAGACACACCATCAAGTTTTAGCAGAACTATTTGCAGAGAAACCACTGAGTCCATGACACTGTAGAAGCCAGTTCAGGCACAGATGTTTAAGAAATTCCTTTTATTCAACAAATTTAGGTTTACACATTTTTGGCTGATGTTACATACTTAGTTAAAAAGTCCTTCAACCTAGAAATGTGCATCATTTCCTTCATGGTGGTGTCTCTGCTTCTCAGCTGGACCACTCCATTCTCTAGAGTGGCATCAGTTATCAAGACCGTGAAGAGAACACTCATCTCATCGTACCTGCAAAGAAAAAGAGCACACCTGTTACTGCTTTTGGTACACGAAAATTTCAGATAAGTTATGTACAAATGACCGTAAGCTGTAAATATTTATTTCTGCTATACTGCACGAAGCCCAGTGTGAAGACACCAGTTTTCTTCTTGCCGTTCCTTGCCTTCCTGATTACATTTCTTTAAATTATTTAGTTACTTCAGTACGTAAAAAGAATGTTATTTGGTGACCTATTACAAGAGTATTTTTGTAGAAGCAGAATATATCTTTCTTCTGTTATTTAATAGCCAGACTTACTTTGAAGAATACTGTACAAAACAAATAGTTGTGTTTATTTTCTCTCGGGAAAAAAAATTCACCAATAGCTCAAAATCCATTGGCATGAGCAGCAATATGCTCAAAATTCACTCCTGATCAACAAATCATATATGAAGCCCTCAGCTGGGATAGTAGTTTTTATCTGCACAAATAATTCCATCCCATACACTAATGGTAACGGTTCCAGACTTCGAACTTTTAAATTCAAGACTAGACACAGTGTGCTATCTGACATAGTACTTAAGAACGAAACACAGAACCAGTCCAGCTGTAAAAATGGGGGGTGAGGGTGGGAAACAGTTCTGCGAGCTTATGACTCATTTTAAGAAATTTATTTTCAATAGGAGAGTCTCTAAAAGGCATTTCTCGGTTCCAGAGAAACAACAATAACAGGTGAAAGGCTTACACTCCACTTAATTTTAAAAATGAACTATCTGACATTGCTCTAATTGAATCCAAATTTACAGTTTGGGATACATGCCTTCAGTCATGTGGTTACTGCACTCGATGACTTCTTACTGAAAACAGGCATATTTTCGCTAGTCCACAGAAAGTCATCTTTCACCTTCATAGTTTAATTTACAAAAGACTGTTTCTCCTTACTTTGTATAAAGCTGTTCCAGAGATACCTGCACGGTTTCAAGATAACCCGGCCATACAGAAATGCTATTTTCTGACAGTTCATTGAACAATCCTTGACAAACCTGTGTTTATTTAAAAACAAAAGTTAAGACAGACTTTGAGCATTTGAAATCCTATACAAAGAAACCATTAAAACTCTAGTATATGTGGTATTAGCATTCCTGGCTGGTGTTAATTTTCTGGCTGAAATAATCTCTAAGTAGAAAGCAGCCTGGCAATTAAATCTCCATTTCTATTTAAAAACATGCCAGTGTAAGTTTCCTCCCTTTTGTGGGGGCTGGCTTAATGACTGACTTAAATAAAAACTTTTAAAAAATCCTTCTGAAGATGTGACCCACAAGTTAAGATAATTCTGAAAGATTAAGAAGCTGAGAGGGATTGTATTATTTATTTTCCTTAATTTTCCATGAAAAAAGTATCAACTCTACTAATAGTACTAGAAGCAGTATGTTAACGCAAGGAAGGCACTATCTACAGAGTATTCCTTTGGCTGTGACTCACAAGCTGCATAGCGGAAGCGCTGTGAAAGCTGTACAACCACGAATCTCCGAGAATCAAAGTAGCAGCACGATTTTCCCGGATGTAAACAGTGTCTGAATTTTAACAGGTTACATGGAAAGTCAATGCTCAAAGTTAAAATACTTTCTTACAACATACCTGTCTCAGCTCTGTTGTTGGACCTTTTCCTACATCCAAGGCAACTTTAAGAGGCGCTAAACAAGGATGAAGCTTAAGTACCTAATAATTTTACAAAAAGCAACAGATTACTAAATGTATTTAGCATGAAATTCTAGCGAGACCTAGGAAATACAACTTTTTTTTCACTGAAATTAAGGTTCTAAACATGCAAAAATTTTCTCACAGCACAAAACCTTGAATTAGAAGCAAGCTGTATTTCATATAACTAGCACACATGCCAGCTAGGCTAGTGTGGCAGAAATTATTCCGTTTTGGCTGAGCCCCAGAAAAGAGTTGAAGTTTTGTTAGCAGAGCTCCTTCATCTTCAGTGGAGCCAGAGTGATCAGAGACAGCCCAGCAGACCGCTACCATCCAGTCTACTGCCTGTTCTTGAAGACCAAACAGCTGTTTGATTAACAAGTGCTGTCTGAAAGCTAGCACTCTAACTCCAGAAAACCAGGGTAAAAGTGGGAATAATGATGGTCCTTGGGGAAATGCCTGCTTTCTCTACTCTTCTCAGCAACCTTCAAATGCTGCTGGAAGAAATGAACTCCTCTTTCCATGCACAGCAGCTACATTCCAATTCCTCTTAACGCCTTCATCACTTGCATGGCAAGAGCCTACCTTCTCATCAGAGAGAAGGAAGGTAAAACAGGAAAGGTGACCTCAGAAGGAGAGAAAAATTGCTTATGTGGGTGAAAAGGACCACAGAGGCAATCCTGTGGGGGCAGCCTGTTGCTATCAAGGAAAAGCATTCTGTCTGCACCTCTTGGGGAAGGGAATAGAGGATGGAGATGTGGAAAAGGGAGATATGTCCATGCTTGAATTCACCACATTGTCTGTGGGTTTTGTACTTAGACCTGCCCCTGCCTTCCATCATCCATTCTTCCTTACACTTTCTACAAAAAGTTACCTTTCTCTGTGAATTTTTCTTTTTTGTTAATGGATTCTCAGCTAGCTGTAGAGAATCAAAGAGATATGCTAATGCTCCTCGGTCCAGATTTCCACTCACAGACAGAACATGAGGAATAACATTCTTCCTTCCATCTCGGCCCTGAAGAGAAAAAAAAACACAAAGGGATACCTCAAATACTGTCTCAAAGGGCCTTTTGTTTACTTTAAATGTATAATGAGGCATTGAGCTCAAGCACCCGTTACATTTAAAATACGATCAGACATGTATTTTAAAAAGTTACCAGTAATCTCAAAAATGTAATATGTAACACTGGGGAAAGCAGAAGATCAGAGCAGGGATGGGATTATTTTCTTGTCCTGCCTCTCTGATCATAAATTTAAATCTATGGCCAACACCCTTGAAACTCTGCATTTTCTTTTGGAGGTTTGTAGATTATTTCCAAGTGACCACAAGAATATGTCCCCACATTCTGAGAAATCACTATGTAATTTGTAGGTTACGTTACAGTCTTCTGCCTTCTGTATAGAAATAAGCTGCAAAACCAGGAAAGACAGACAGGACTGTTGCGAGGAGAAGGTTGCAATTTACTGGTAAAATACCTAGTTACTCTCATTTTATCTGTTCAGCCCGACTTTTCAAACATTGCCATTCGCTAGAAGTTTGTCCCTCTCCAATATATTCAGTGGAAAGGTGTCCCTCTGGTCCCTTCACCCTTCTGAGTGTGCTAACTTCTATAAAGCCATTTGCAGTTATTTATAATCCATTAACCCACATACACTTCTACATAAATGGAATTGGACAAGCTACAGAAAGAAAAAACATTTACAGGTTCTTTTTGATGCGAACTTAACACTGCAAAACACAGACTGAGTTTGTCTCGACATCTATTCACAGATACAGGTAAAGGCTATGAAACTGACAACAGCTGTCTTGTCAATATAGCTAGTTTCTGATTTCAAAGAATTAACTCCTTTCAAAAAAAAAAAACCAGTTATTTTATCTGCTTTTGGAATTGAAGGTCTGACTGCAGAGTATCAATTGTACTGCTTTTACAACAAAATAATAAAAAGATAGTCACACGCTAAGCAACTGGACCAGCAAAGAAACCATTTCTCTCACACGTTATCATCTTTATCAAAAAAAGTTTTTAATACAGTAAAGCTTACAAGTAATTTTGAACTATCCCCTGGATACATCTGTAACAGTTCAGTATCACCAAGGTTCTTCAATGTTTCTATTGTTTCTGTCCCCCAAGGAAAGTTGTAATGTAAATTAAATCCTCTTCCTCCTTCTTCATCCTGAAAGTCACTGCTGCTGAAGTTAGATGGACCTACTGCAAACTGAAAATTAAAGATCCAAGAGGTGATCACTACTATGCATGCTGTATTAACTACAAGTCTGCAACGCAAGCTGAAGTCTATGATTTTCAGCAAGGGATTTTTATGAATTACAGCCCAAATCTCTTTATTGTTTTACAGCATTTTGATCTCAAATCAATTACAAACACAAAACATTTGCCTTTCTGCAAGTCATGCTGTAGACTACTTAACTACTTGTCATAAACTTAAGTAGTTTTTTGGTTTCTCCCAAGAAATACATGTATCTCAGTGACAAGAATAGGCAAGCAACATAACTCCGTAAAACCAATCCGGGTGTCTATTCCCCCCCTCTTTGAGGCAGAAAGGAGAAGGCCAAGATTTCCCCCCGGCACGCTGCTGTTACCTTTCTCCACCATTGGAGTCTCTGGCGTAACCAGTAATCGAGCCACTGTCCTGCAGTTCTGGGAGAGCTAAACCATGCAAGCAAAGACGTGGTCCTTTCGCCTATTCTTTAAACAATAGCAAGGTCAGCAAGTTAACTCCTTCAAAAATAACAGGGAAAAAGCAAGAGACAGCATTCAAAAATAATCCAAAAGTGAAACAAGTGCAAACAGTTGGTTTAAGTACGAAAAGGGATTAATCCCTCTATTACTCTACCTTCTAAAGTTTTTGTTGTGTTGTTCACTTTCTGGAATAGAGTGAAAGCACACTCCAATTTGAGCAAGGCCACAAGGCAGTCTTTTGTTCACCAATTCTAAGCAGCTAGCATATTGCGCCAAAGCACCTGTCAAAAGACAAATCACTAATTTTAGTAGCCACAGGAAAAATTTTAAATTTCTAATTCTACTGAGAGTGAATGTAGCACATACGATACACATGCTATTTATATGTGCAGTCCCGCTAGTGTTAATGTTTCGCAGAGATTAGCTCAGGAGTCTGTAGCCTGATTCCTCCGAGTACTTTGGCAACTGTGATTTTAATGTGTCTTTCCCCTAATTACAAGCGAAAACATCCAGTGTGCGCTTCGGCAGTCGTGCTGCTCAGGTCCTTGAAAAGGGCACAGACTCACAGCGTGCAGATGAAACTTTCCCAGCGCTCGAACACAACTGGAAAATTCCCTTAAACACAGCTGCTTCGCTCCCAGGAACAAAAACGCGAGCAGGCGTCCAGGCCGTCCAGCACTCTCCAGAGATCACCCTCACCCCTGCGGCGATGGAGGAGGGACCTACCGGGAAGCAGGCTCTCACGAAGCATCCCCGCGGTCCCTAGCACTTCTTCAAGAGACGGACCGCCCGGCTCCTGGCTACAGCCCCTGCCCTGGAGGGCTTCGCGCAGCGTCTCCGAGTGCAGCA
>NW_009204318.1:0-217 GCF_000690835.1 Fulmarus glacialis
AGCTCCCGCTCCCGGGCGCGACTTCCCACCGGGGCCGAGGGCGTGTCCACCGGGGCCAAGCGCGGCGGCCGCCCGGAGCCCGCGTTTCCCAGCGGGAGATACCGCTCTCCCGCCGATACCTAGGGTGAGCTCCCCCGAGCGGGAGGTGCTCCGCTACGTGAACACGCCGTGCCTCATTAGCAACGCAGACACAGGGTGCGTGTCACGGCTCCCCCAG
>NW_009204318.1:267-7418 GCF_000690835.1 Fulmarus glacialis
CAACATAAAATCAAGTGCTCGCTCTCCTGCTCTTACAGATATTTACGCGCTTGAGTAACTACCTTCAGACAGAGAAAGGTGGTCTCGATTAGGATTTAAGTTGCACCTGCAGCTGGCTCACAGTGCAGGGATAGAGTTTAAGAATCCAAGTATTGCAGAGCAACAGTCACAAACCGCACTGGTTTTTCACAAATGCTTAAAATTCATCCTTTTGTGCTACAGACACTTCCAATAGCATGATGATATCAGGTCTTTGCATGAAATTGCTTTGGGTCCCCATTGTCATCTCTGGCAAATTCTCTCACTTAAGGTTTCAATATACTTAAAGTAATACAGATTTCTTAAATGGGGTCCATGCATGCAATCACTTTCTAAATAAGAAATATCATATATTGCTACTTGTACAATACAAACAGAAGAAACCAGCATAACTGAATTTGCCATTATAAAGACCACATTTGTGTGTTAGCCACCTTACTCGTTTAACAAGGTAAGTTCACAGCCAAATTCTACTCTGTTGCACTGGGAGAGCTCCAATTCTGTCAACTGACTTACAGTGGAGTAACTAAAAGTAGCCTTTGGTCCATAAAGCATTAAAAATTGAGTGCTTTTCCACAGATCATTTTCCATCTCTCATGCATGTTACAAATCTAAAAAACATTAAAAAGTGGTAAAGATTAAATTGCTCTTATTTTCAGAACTTAGATTAAATACAGTGGCTCATCCTGCTATTTGGCTTTTCATTAATATCAATAATATTAATGATTTTCAATGATTCTGTTGTTGAATTTGTGAATCCTTGTAAAAGAGCAAGTCTTTGTCAGGAGAGCTCTTACGATGTACACCTAACTCATACTACCAGTGAGAGTACTGACATGGTATTTAGAAGATTCAGAGCATCACCCTTATTTCACCTGGAAGAATGGAGGTTTTGTTGTTGGGTTACACACACACACAAACACATACATTTATTGCTATGTATCTTAATTTCCAAGGTAGAGCTAACAGATCACTAACGTTTCTGTAATTCATGATGTGTAAAAATCAAAGAAGGTTTGGTTTTTTTTTTTGGCGTATCATTGGAGTCCAGCTATTCATGGTATGGGTTGACTCTGATTGCTGCCATTAATATTGAAACTCATTCTCAAAGAACGGAGGCATTTCTTAGTTTAAAAGGGTAACACCAAGTCTAATTAGAAATAAAAATGCTGATTCTGTATGTTTCCCTAGATTTCCTTAGAGGCACAATGTTTTCGGTGATGGATAATCAGGCTAAGAGTTAGAGGGTGCAGAGCTGTTAATAAGTGTATTCTTATCAACACAGATCTGCACAAATGCTCGAGTAATAATTGGAGCTTCTCATATAACTGTAAGGAATGACAAAGCCACAGTAGAGCTAAGAATTTTCTGGATTTTAAACCTGCCAAATTTATGCCTCAATAAAATGAATGCCATATCTGCCCTGCATGTATGTATTGCCTCTCTTTGAAGACTACTGGTTTTAACCCCAGAAGTAGAGATAGTCAGTGACTACAAAAATTTTGGATAAATATATGTATAATGTATATAAAAATTTATCCATTAACATCCTTCAAAATATCCCTAGAGTACTACTGTTACACAGGTGGCTGTAAACTGCAGAAACATACAAAGTATTGGTGTTGGGGGCTAAGCAGGTTTTACCATCAATGTGGCATTTACTCTTCTCATAACTTGCAACCGGAAATTTTCCTACATTAGGATTAAAAAATTATTTTGGTAAGTAATAACAAAATAATTTTAGCAGAACAACACTTGTGCCAGCAGCCAAAACTGATTAATGTTGTTAAAAATCATGTATTTTTAAAAGCGTATCTGTAAATTGCATTGGCTTTTCAATTTGAAACAGTGTGGTTTTTTTAACCTATTATTCATAAAGAACTTTTTAAAATAATGGAATTTAATAATAGAAGCCAATAGTCTAGATAACATTACTGCCTCAAAACTTATGTTAGTCATCAAAATTTAACAGTTTTTTTTTTTCTCGTACTGAAGGAGGAGCCTGCAATTACATACAAATATCTCTAGAGCACTGTCAACAGTACAGATAAATTTGGCTGTTGCATGCCTGTTCTTGTATCATTCTTTAATGAGTGATACAGAAATCTTTGTTTGTTACTTAACTAACTGACCAGTTCAGAAAGCCAGCAATTATTTTGGCAAAATAAAATATAACTCTATCATAAAAACTAAACGCAGAATAAGATAACTTCAAGCAATGGCATTCTCTAAAACAGTGAATTAACTTTCTAATCAAATTTCTATACTTAAGTACAATCTATATCTTATCTTGCTGTAACCCTGCAAGCTACTAAATTCACTGTAACTAATGATAATGTGAAGAGTTCAAGATTTTGTTAATTCCCACTCAAATACAGAATTAATATTTTCAAATAGTTTTTACAAATCAAGTCTACACATGCCTCTTCTCACCCCTTTTCTGGCCTCATCAAAAAAACAGCCATCTTTGATGAGGACAGATTTTTCCCAAAGATCTACAAACTATCTGGTGATACATAGCCAGTTAGTTTATTGTTTGAAACAGCAATTAACCCACGGTCTTAAGGGGCTTCCCATCTCTGAGCACAAGGCTGCAATGTCCTGCCATGGACAATATATTCCTCTCCAGAAAAATATTATTGCTATCTCCCCACAAAAAGATATAAAACCTTTTTCTAACTGATCCTCTACAGCTTTTCCCCTTTATGGAAATAAAGAACTTCTGTTCCAGATCACAAATGACACTAACACAGTGGAACAGTAATCTTCCCCTCCCTGACAGAGGCTGCTAATTGTCACGGTAATCGCGGCCCTGTCAATATCGCATGGCAACCTTATTTTTTTTCTTCTTATTGTTTATTCTTCCTCCTTGCTTTATACATTTCAAAAATCTTAATTTAAGGAAGTTCATATTGAGTAAAATACTTCTGTTTCAACATAAGCTCTTCACCTCTAATGTATTTCAGTAGAGTTAGGAAATACCTCCCTGCATTTTCTTTCCCAGATACCCTACGGATAGCTTTCAACTGTCGGCAGCTGACAGTGTGTTGCTAGGCCAGTTCTTTAAAATTCTGAGACTGTTTTGGAGTAGGAATAATTAACCAGCAGCTAAAAAGTTAGAACTACTTTCTTTGCCAATAATTATATTGGTTTATTCTTTTACAGTTGTACAGGAATGTCACAATTTTGACATTCATTTGACAGAAACAACATTATATGGAGAAAATAAAAGAAATTACATACACCTAGACCATTTTACGTAAGCCTGTGGATAATTTGTTTGCCTTATAGGACTGCATGATATGGGAAGGTTCCCACCACTCTGGGAGCTGTGCTGTGTCCAAGTCAAACACGCACCACAAAAACAGTGAAACCTTGCTTTCTCTAGATTGACATACTGAAACTGAGCCTAATAGGATTGGTTTCAGGCTGCAGCTTATCCCTCTGCAGGGGCATTAGCAGGGTCCCCCTGCCTGGCTGCTTGCTTCCCTAAAATGTATAATAATTTAGTTGAGATCTCTACCTCATGATCGGATTTGTTGACAGATAAGCACACGCACACAATGTGCAAGTGCATGAATCCTGGGGTTTTTTTTAAACAACATTACTTATGTTCATCTGCACCTGCTATATTCAGAAGTTTGGCAGAGTTAGTAGACTCATTTCTTTGTTAGCATTCCTTCGTCAAAAATGATAGGTACTACAGAAATGACAGTAAGACTCCAGAGATTACTTTATTTCTGTACTCTCGATTCAGACGATGCAATCATACACTACACAGTGCAGTTTGTTAACATTCAACTATAACACACACATGAAACATAGGACAGAGGATACAGACGTATAGCCAAGATTTGTAGTTAATTTTTCACCACCTACAAAAACTTTTAAAAAAATGTACTCCCTCTTTGTACTTCGCTATTCTTTATTTTTACTGCATTCTATCTTTCTTTCTCCTCTTTTTCCTCATACTCATTGTGAAGATATTGCTGTATGAAACTTTTGTGTTAAAAATCTTCCTTTTTTTCACAATACTGAATTTGACCTATTGTTTCGCCATTTACAGGCCATAGTTCTGACATTTCTTGTTTATCTAGGCATCCATGGGTACTTTTCAAACGTTTTTTGCAACAGTTGCCTCAGACTTGCACATATATTGTGGTTTTAAGGCAGATATCAGTAGGTGAGAACAGGATGTCAGTGAAGCATGACTTGCAAGGAAACATAATAACTTGTACCAGGCCTAACAACAGCTGGATAAAACAGCGTTTTGGGCGCACAAGTTCTTCAGATGTAGCAGGCCTGGTAGACGACAGAACTCACGTGCTCCATTACTTGTCTGCTTTTTGTACTTACATCAGGTGGTTTACTGAAAGTTCGTACCCACAGCTTTGCCTTGCTGTTATTGTCAAATCTTCATAACCAGGCTACCATAAGATGTTCCATTGCTCAACAGGCACTGCACTCCCACTGCTGCTGTTTGCCAGACTTAAACAGAAGTTTGTGACGTATTGATTCCTCTGGTTTACTCTCCTAAGTTTAGAAAGGACTCATTCAATTAATTTGGAAAAATAAATAAAGGCAAAAGTTTCAAGGGCAAAAAATTTCCAGAAATCCACGTTTCAGTTTACTGAAATCTAGTTCATGACATTGGCAAAGCAGCTAGGATTTACCAAGCTTCTCCTAATGTGAAATGTGAAGCCACCCTGTTTTGCCCATTCATTCACTTAAATTGGTCTGTAATAATTTCTAAGATACATTTTTACGTGGTTGATGACCACAGATCATGATTTCTGTGTACAACCAGAGTGCATAAGCTCAATTCTGGCAAATAAGAGCTAACTAAAAAGCACCGATGGAGCTAATACAAGAAAAGTAGTGGGACTTTATCAGTTTCAGTTCCCACTGTGTCCTCGCTGCAGGCCAGAGACAAGTTTGGTAATTGCAGATTTGTTGTACCCACTAAAAGACCGTCTGTCACCCTCTGGTACACCCAGATCTCTGTCCACTCTAGAGAACAACGTTGTGATGGGGAAGAGGTGACTCTGACGTGCATTATTTCATTTTTATTTACTAATACAGAACAATGTTTTTAGTCCCCGTGTTCAAGGCTTTCTTTGCTAGCACATAGAAATAAAAGCTTGCAAATAAAACTGTCAGCATTTTTAACAGCAAAGCATATTGTGAAATCACAGAAGATATTTGTTCTTATGCCAAGCATGTACATTGTACAATGTACATTGAAAAATGAAATATATATGCCAGACTCTTTTCGTGAGCCCAGGAAGCTGTAAACTATGATTATCCCTCTCCCCAGTAAAGGCTTGTCCTCAGCCCTTGCTAAAATATTATAACGTCATGGCAAATTTCTTTAAAAGAAACAGGCTTAGTAGGGACATGTAACATGCTGTTAGGTTTCATTTGCAACTGTAAGACTGTTTCTTCTGCAGCTATTTCCTGAAATTGATTTCACAAAGAAATCCTATGTTAGGATTTTTTACATTTTTTTTAAACATTTTATGCCATTACCAAAGTAGCGTTCGTAGGTTGAAATCAACACTAAAACAAAATAAGATTGAAAATACCCTAGAGTTTAGCAAACTGTATTAAGCTAAATTCAGCTCTGGTATAGCAGATAATACTTTTGTGTACAAGGAATTAATTTCTTTTTTTTTCTTAAAATTATTCATTATACATTTCTACAGCCAATTCCTTATGCTTCTAACATGGCAGTCAAAAACTAAACTGCTACTGACTTTTGATGCAAGTAGGATAAGACTCTGTCAGAGGTGAAGAAATAAAGTACTTTCTGTAACTAACATAAAATGTTCTAAATTGACAACTTAGAAAATATGATAGTTTGTGTCTAATTTGCATAGCCCTTTATGCAGTGCAAATGTGTGATGGTGCAAGTGGTTGATTCTTCCAAGGTTTTGGGGCTTTTTAAAATTCTCATGACAGAAAATTTGCTCCAGAATCAAAGCTATAAAATGCAAACAAATACAATGAATTCACCTTAATCTGCTAAACAGAAACAGTTCCTTTGTGAAAACTACAAACCACTTGTGATAAAGTATGGAGTACTGATAGTAAGAGCAAACCATGGCAATGTAAATATTAGCTGTTCTGCCATTTCTTCTCAAATATCTAGCAAATTTATTGGTCCATTTGTGCTAGAAGTAGGAACAGATTCTCATTTAATCCTTCCCAAATGATAGGTCTACAGCCTGTACTCCAGAGACAAAAGGAAGGAGCAATTACATCTCTCCGGGACTAAACTATTAAACTACTGCCTACTCCACTTCATGGTCTCTGTAATTCATAGCTATCAATCCTTCATCTTTTCAAGCCATTTTCAGCAGTGTAAGATCTGTGACATACTGGCATTTAAGGACAAATATGATGGAAAACTAATTTAAATTAATGTTTAAGTAAATAACAATGGCCAATCTAAAAACTTTTAAGCTCTCCAAAATAGTTTCCTCGACATTAAAGCTTGTCGCCATACTCCAGTAAAGGAGTATTCTCCCCTAATTGAAAGGGTATGAGAAGAACCTGGGTTAGCAGATGGAGTGAAAACAAAATCCTAATTCCAGCAACCCTGCACATGAAATCAGTGCAACACTCACGTTTTCCCACAGGAATATCAATTTTTGCAATTCTGGAAGTGAATTACATATATACATTTAACTGTTGGGAGCAAAATATTGTTTCTGAGCTGTTGTGGTTTTGGTTTGTGGTTTGTTTTTTTTTTTTAAAGATTTTGAAAGGAACTGAAAAGAGGCAGCAGTAACAGTCTTAGACCAGTTCTAATAGCTATTGGCAAAGCACAGCTAGTCAAATTCAATTGATGTCATACTGTAACTTTCAACATCTCAAGTGCCAATCACTCTCCCTAAGGGGGGCAGTAAAAAATTAATAAATAATAAAATAAAATTAGGTGTAGCTAAACTGATCTAGCTAGCAGCCACTGGAAGGGATAGTCCTACCCTCTCTTCTCCCTACCAGGATACGTACCCTTGCCTCTTCCCCTGGATCAGGTTGAGTGATGAAGCAGACATACAGTGAGTCAGTTCAGCTGGCTGCTCTGGCAGAAAATTACCCCCGGGGGG
>NW_009204319.1:0-33106 GCF_000690835.1 Fulmarus glacialis
CCCCCCCCCAACCAAAATGAACACTAATCCAACAGGCTAAGTGTTATGATGTGTAGGTGTTGTATTACTTACACGGAGTACAAAAGTGATTAGATTCCTGTAATTTCCTTTCTCCAGAAACATTTCACAAGTTTCTGGTTCACACTGGCAAGAGATCAGTGAGCTGAGAGGCTGCAGTCCGGGCTGTCTGGGCCCTGTCGGGAGGCTCTGAAGGTGACCTTGGCATTGGGCAGGGCTTGGGAGGGGCGAGCTTGTTAGCAGAAAAGCCCTCTCCACAAGCTCTGAGCGTTCAGGACAGACAGGGTCTCCTCCCTGTCCTGAGCAATGCCATCCGAATCTCCTCTTCCCCTCTCTCCTCAAATGTCCTTACACAGTAAATGGGTGTTGGTTCACAGCGCTGACGATACTCGATGGGGTATTTTGTTGGATCAGATATATAGGTCCGCGCTGTGCTCTGCGGCACCTTTCCTTCATCAAGTGTGACGAGGCCCTTTTTTTCTGTACGTTACACATAACAGTGATCCTGCACTGTTTGACTCCAATGTTTGATTCTTGCATTGCATTGGTGAATAAGGCTAGGCTTGAGATGCACCTGAACGTTTGAGATGGCACGTAGTGCAGCTGCCCGTTCTTTGATGCAAGCTTCCAAAGGGCACACCATCCCTGTGCTCCAGTCTCCACAAGCAGCCTCCTCTCCTGCTCCTGGCAGCCATTTCAAGTGCTGAGGGTTTCTTTGATGCTGTGTGAGCTGTGAACCGGCATCCCGTTCCCAGAGACGCTTCCCTACTCCCGCTGTACCTCCTTGCGGCACTTCAGATTAGCTGAAGGCGTTGTGCTGCCGCTTCATGAGAGCACTTCATGTGCCAGGGGCGGAGGTTTTCTCCTCCTCCTCCTGAGCAAATTAGTCCTCTTGGTAGGGCATCGGAGCCAGAGTTTAGCAACCTTCATGGTGTGATGCAGGACAAATTTATGTTACTCGCTGTTGATTGTCTAGTTTTGTTTTGCTTTGTTGGCTTTAATTTTTTGCGAAATGGTGTCTGTGTCTTTGTAGTTGCTAAGACTCAGCTGTCTTAACAGCAGCCACTACTTAGAGAAGGAAATAAGATTCTATTTGTATTTATCTGAAGTATTCTAGCCAGACGACAGTGTTTTCTATTAAGAATTGTACATGTATGTTTGTTTTTTTAAAATTACTTCAGTGAGAAATGGAGACAAAAAACACAGGATTTGGAAAAATTAACTATAAACAGACCAGTGAACATGAACTGTCTTCCTACCGTTAAGACACATGCATCAGTCTGTTTATGGCACATTTTATTGAAGGCAGAGGATTTAACAAAGGAAACTGTTTTGCAGTCCCTGAGGTGAGACTGACTAAGACAGTTTATAAATTTGCATTCTTTCAAGGTTCAGTGTCCTTTTTAGTTGTTTTTCGTCTTTGTTTTTGCTGTGCTGTCTGTACCTGCACTGTCTTTGGTTTCTGCTGAGATTTTAGCAGAGGTCCTAATTACTCCTGTTTTGCCAGCGCTTTTGGTGCTGGAAACCTTGTCTGTTAGATAATACCTTTGATTAACTTCTCAAGATAGCTTACTGTAATGAATTTTTTCCATTCCCTCCCCCACCACACACACACCATATCCCCTTGTCTCGCTCCAGAGTTGCTGTTTTATGTCCGATGACCCAATGCTGCTAGAAATGAGCTTAACGGTAAGAATGGAAAATGCCCAACAAGATTTTGTGGAGCACAGACAATACTTACTGGAGAATCTTTTTGTAGTTTATGTAGCAATGGAAAAAACAAAGACCTCGGGTAAGTCCTAAATATGACTGTTAATTGTAATAGAACTTGGTTTTATAAATAAATTGTAATTTGATGTGCTAAATTGAATCAAATTCAGTGACAAATTTTGTGCGTAAGGGAAAACAAATGAGTTTAGTTAAACACAACTTGTCAGCCACCTTGTTTAGGGCAAAGTTACTGTAAGCGCAGTCCTCTGAATAAAGATAATGATTGTGAAGTTGTAAACTACATCTGTTTCATTCTTTAGTCCCCCATGCTTATGCATCTGCTTAAATAATATGGAAAGATGTCGTGGTCCTTCGATTTCTATAACTGCATTTCTGGTTTCCCATTAATTAAATTCACCATAATAGGACTATGAAGGTAGAATGGTTTGTACAGTACTGGAGATAGTGGCCGTTGTGGAAAGCAGGGTAATGAGGTAATATAGATGTGCACATCATTTGTTCTTGTAAGCTAGAATTCCACAGGCAAAACAATCAACTCCTTGCAGTTTCTTTATGCTACGTTTATTGGGTGAAGAAATCCTCTAAATCCAGGGGATTTTAAATTATTTATAGAGCTTTGCAGTCTGTTTGAATAGCTTTTTTTAGACATTTCTGCCAGTTTTACTTTCTGATTGAAGAAGAAGAAGGAACTGCTTAAGAATCTATATTAAAATAATATTTTTAACACACTAGTAAAAAAAGAACATGATCTTTTTGTCTTTTGAGAAGTTCTGTTCAAGATCTAGTCACAAAACAATATATGCTGTTTCCCCACTGCCTGTTCTGTGATGTGATATTTACAAATAGCTGAAACTGAAACACCCACTGTAAACCTAGTTTCCCTGCCTGTGAGATGCCAGTGCT
The DNA here is from genome assembly GCF_000690835.1 of Fulmarus glacialis. Classification (NCBI taxonomy): domain Eukaryota; kingdom Metazoa; phylum Chordata; class Aves; order Procellariiformes; family Procellariidae; genus Fulmarus; species Fulmarus glacialis. The sequence goes on from NW_009204319.1 coordinate 2,653, forward strand.
TTGTTATGTTGAGCTGTGGACGTACATTTATTCTGATGCTGGTAGAGAATTGTTCACATCTGTTGTGTCGAGGGTGCTTGCTGTTAACAGTTTCGATGGTTAGAGTACTAGAAGTATGCTTTTAAGGCTGTTTTCTATTAAATATAATGCAATTATAAGTCCTCTCTGTGTTAGAGGTTGGTCATATAAGCCCTTTGGGCTTGCTGTCAGTGCGAAGTTCCGTGTCTTGCTCCATCAGTAGCAATGGTGACTTTACCATATCAAACAGCAATGCTTGCTTGCCTTCTGTTTGTATAATTAAATGAGAGACGAGGTCTTGAGGGAAAGGTCTAACAAAAGGGAATACAGTGCTGTGTTAGTCTCAGTGTAGCACCTGGAGTGGGACAGCAGGTGGGCAAGGTCTGCACAGGGGAACTAGCCAGCTGGAAAGGTTGAAGAGGAGTATGTGCTTTAAACAGCTGTGGATGTGTGGAGCATCTGCCCACTCAGAATCAACATCCTGAACCCTCTTTTGGAAGCTGGCACATGTAGTCTTGCTTTCAAGCAGCTGAGCAAAGCACTCATTATTAGAAATTGTGCCTGGTGAATTGGGAGAATGTCCTTTTATGTCAGCCTGCATCTACTAATGTAATTCAAAGTATAAGCAAGGGCAAGAACCCAGGTTGTCTTCCTTTATGGAAGTGTGATGACCGCTCTGGTATAATAATAATCTCTTGTTCTGTCCTACTGCTGCTCTTTTGGTCCTCTGCATCTTCGTAGTGTCCTGTGGATGGGAACATAGCTTTGCCAGTGATGAAGGGTGGCTACCCAACATAGCTGTACCACCTTATCGGCCGGTGAAGACTGAGTTATACCCATCTCCTGTTGCTCTAGTCAACAGGTTACTACCCTGCCAGGTGATAGGACCATTTCTGTTTTAAGCCCAAAAGGTGTTAAGCACCGAATCCAGCTTCACATTGTCTCCTGAGAATGCTTACTGTCCAAAGCAGGTGAGCCAGGATCTTGCGTAGCTGTGTGTGTATACAGAACAGTTTTTACTGGACTTTCTTGTGGTATTGGTAAGTTGGCCCTTAGACTTAGAAACTTACGGCAGCATCAGCCATCCCTCTTTCCTTCAGCTGTGCCTCCTGTCTTCCTGCCTGTAGGAAAGGGGAGAGTTGTGCTCCATCTTGGATTTAGGAGATAATAAAGGAAGATTCCCTGTTTATGCTTGCCTTCATGTTTGTGGCCAAAAATCTTGAGTAGATTTTTGCTCCTTTATGAAATGATTGCCATCTCAAGATGTGAATAGTTCCTCCTTTTTACAAGAGTAGCTGTCACAAAGATTTTTAAATTTAAGTTGGGATTGCTTCTCGTATGAGTATCTGACAAAGCAAGAGTGCTTCCATCCTTGGCGAGCTTACCTCAGTGTTCATTCTTTTGGACAGGTGATTCCTCAGTAGATGTGTACGTCATGCATTCTGGGAACAGCCTTGTGCATATACAGGTAATTGTGGGCTTCAGGAAATAATATTTTAGGGTGTTGAATTTCATTGGGGAATTAATTAACCCACTGGCTTACTCTCTAATAGCAGGCTGATTTTCCTGGTGGCAGATGCCATGCTTCTATATTTTTACAATGTGCCCAAAAGTCTAATAGATCTTTTAGATGACAAGTTGTAGTTCAGTGGTGAATTTTTTTAAGACATAAGAGGTGTCAACTTAATAAAAATCCATGGGTTGATTTAAAAGATGTGAGGAAATGGCAGATATTGGCTTGCAAATTTGACAAGAAGATACACTAATACAGGAGCTACAATAATAATGGAAGTACTGCTACAAGGATCATTGTGTCTTGTCTTCATGCAGGAAATACGGCAGTTGTCACAAAAAGACACGTCACCTGTGGAGTTTGAGCCACTACTGCTATCTTCATCATCTACTAACTTTACAAAAGTTGCTTCCATTTCTTGTAAAGGTACAGGATATGTATACTTAATAGATAATATGATTAAACAGGATTTGATTATAAAAGGGTTGCTTTTCTCAGCAGATGGAGACCCTGAAAGATCTCAAAATCAACTTGTCTGGAGGACATCTCCTTTTTTGAGAAGGAGGATGAATTCTTTCTGCTAATTGTTTCCACCATTTTTGTGTATATATGCTTCCTCTTATGCCAGTCGAAGGCTCTAAGCTATACATATTTCAAAAAGGGGAAGAGAACATTTGCTAAAATTTTAGCTGATTTTACAATAAGCATAATTATTGAATATGCTTTTTCAACATCCTTTTATAATTTGTGGTTATTTTTCTGTTTGTAATATATTTTCTAAAAGGCTATTGTGCTTGGGTGGTCATTTTCTATGACATTTCTTGGCAGGATCATTGAAGAGGCTTGCCTGAGACCAGGCGTGTTTGTGGAAGAGCAAAGATTAACGTTCTTCAGGCTTTCCTGACTCCAGCCTGTTTCCTATTCTGACCACTAGACTGCAGTGCATAGACTTTAAACATTTATGAAGCAGCCTGCTTTCATAATGACATTGGGACTTGTTTTTCCTAGCAAAAACGGGCAAATAAGAAGAAAGAAGGGACTATATGTTACTCTTTTTTTCAGAACAGTTTTTCATTTATTAAAAGGAGGCAGTGTGCACTGATAAGTAAGAATGCTGTGCCAGTGACACACTAGACTGCAGTGCATAGACTTTAAACATTTATGAAGCAGCCTGCTTTCATAATGACATTGGGACTTGTTTTTCCTAGCAAAAACGGGCAAATAAGAAGAAAGAAGGGACTATATGTTACTCTTTTTTTCAGAACAGTTTTTCATTTATTAAAAGGAGGCAGTGTGCACTGATAAGTAAGAATGCTGTGCCAGTGACACGTGGTTAAAATTGGTCAGGTTGCTCTTCTCAGCCTTGTTGCATGTGTGTTTTTTTGAAAGCGTGTAGCATTCATATATTTTTCTTAAAGCAAGGTTTGGAACCTCTGAAAATTAGGACATAAGCAATTAGATGCTTTGCTTAACCTGTGTGAGAATTGGACCAGCAAATGTTCCCCTTTGTAGTGTTCTTCCAAGTCCTCACATGAAAATCATTGCGGATGTGCTTTTGTTCTGGCTGATGTTATATTCTCCTGTATGTCTGTTCTTTGCCCAGCTGCATCTTGTGACGGTGAAAGTCCTTACGCTGACAAGAATTATAATCTATTGGAAGGCACTACAACACTAAAAGCCTGTCTTTCCTGTCCTGTGATGGAAGGGTAGGTTGACAGCGGATTTTTGTTTGTTTGTTAACGTTCACTGATGTTATAAGAAGAATATTGTACCCTACTTTGAGATGCAGTTAGCTTGCTTTGTCACTGAACAATTCCAAGGACAGTGAAGAGGCTTCTTCCTATTGTTGCTGTGTCATTTGCCGAAACAGACCTGTGACGTTTCAAGCGAAAGTTCTGTATTTTATTCAGGAAGAATTTCAGGAGCCGGTAAAAAGATATGCCTTAGCAGCTCATATCGTATAAACGTTGCTGAGTCTGCGATAAAATTTCCACCATCCTTGTTAATCCAATGTGGAAGCAGGATAGTTATAGAAAAAATGTGAAATCTTTTCTTCAGTCGTCTTTTGCCAATTTCATCCAAACTACCATATCACAAAGCAGTAGGCAATGTTGTACTCTAGCATAGCAAGAGTGTAGAGTGATTACCTCCCTACCTCTTTTACAGTGTTCTTGTTGATTTTTACTCTGATATTATATGTAAGTATTCCAAAGGAAATAATTTTGTTCTTTCTCCTTAAAACCTTAAAAGAGCCTCATTATGCAAGAATACTACAGTTATCTTCTCTTGTGTAAACCGCTTATGTGTGCTCAAGGACAATTGCAGATGTATTTATTTTTCTTCTGTATTTACTTACAGGTACTTTGACGTAGATCCTTCTGCAGCATTGTTTCATATAGAACCACATCATAATACTTCAGGATTTTGGTCCATATGGTTTACAAACAATTTTGACTTCAGCATTGAACTGAATGAAGTCTTCATAGTCAGAGAAATGAAGAATGTTTTAAAGGTAAGGTTTATTTCTGCTTCATACAATGTTTTGTCCTAGGTTTAAGGATATGGTCCTTTGACATACGAAATAGATACTTTGAAGAACTCGGTGCTCTCAGATCTGGTTGAAATCAGTTAAAAATAAAGGTACATGTGTGCCTGTAACTGTTAGGTCCTAAAGAGCTTACTCTCTCAGTAGGCATTATTCACTGTCCAGCTTGTTTTTGTATTGTTTATTAGCAACTGTTCTTTCATTTGAGTTGCAGCTACAGATGCATCAAATTATAGACCATGGCTCTGTTCTCAGAATTGTTGCATGTGTTGTTTGTGCTCTATAGGATTCAGCATTTCTTCATAGGCTGTAATGGAAGTCTTTAGTACGTAGATGAGCTTTGAAGTTTAGAAGGCGAAGCCAATAATTTAGTCGCGCAATTGCTTGATTCAAACCAGACAAATCTGGTTTATGAATATGCACATGATCTGGGAATCTAATTGGCTTTTCATATATTTAGATAGGAGATTTACATATATGCACTGTATGGATCAGTTATGGGCACATATGTGTGTGTAATAACAGCAAAAACACGAAGGAAGAGAAAGTTTACATTCTTCAAAGTTCCACTTGCACCAAAAATACTGTACCAATTTTAATTCAGTTGTTGTTTGATTCTTTCTAGATTCTGAACTTTGCTGAACCTTTGACTCTACCTCCTGGCTGCTGGAATGTATTTTCTTTGAAACTCAGTGTGAAAGACACTGTAACAAATGTGCTTTCTAGTATTTGTTTGGCCACAAATGTGGGAGTGATGTTTGAAATACCTCTGCAGATATATTCGACTGTGTCCAAGGTATCGTATTCAGTTATGTTGAATGATTATTATGCACTGCAAACCATACTGCAGCAGCCTCTTTCTTAGGCCAGAAATCTGTCCCTTAGTCCTGAAAGAAAAACTCAGTACGAGACCACTCTGTGAAACCATTGTGTAGCTTGAGAAGTTAAGCCCCCAGAGTTAAACAGCGATGGAATTACAGTTCTCTCAACCTTAATTCTCTTCGACTCATCCAAATTATGCACCGAGAAACTGGAATTTGTCCTGTTGTTCTGTCATATGGTCAGTTGTAGTTTTTGTTTTGTTTTTCCAGCAGGGAGATCTTCATTTTGAAGCCATGGCCCACTGTGATATTCAGTGTTACTTGGGAAAGTCTGATTCAGGTAGGCTCGTCTTGGTTTTTTTTTAGGCATCTGACAGTAGTTTTATTGTAGAAAATTAATTTTATGTAGCAGGACTTGTAATGAGAATATTGAGATTGTTCATACAGGTACTTCGTTTTATATCTTTTAAAAACATCCACTTTTCTGGGAGTATATAAATGGCTTTGAGTAACCTGTACTGAGTACACTGTGCAGTGTTTCAGACCTCTAATGCCTTAGCACGCGGTAAGCTATTGTTCTGTCTTGCAACATTTTTTTGAACTTAATATTTAAGACTCTCCTGTAAGTTCTTATTGGTGGTGTACTGCTCCTTGCTTTCTTCATATGCACGTTCACTGGAGATGTGGAGCTAGAATCATAAAGCTGTCAATTAGCTCAAAGTGATTAGAAAATGTGCATAAATCTGGGTCCAGATCCTTGGAAGTCTTTGATGAAAAACAAAAAACAAATGTTGACTAATATCCTGCCTTTAGCCAGAGTTAAATTGGAAGGCCTTCTCATTACCTGTTTCTCACAGCAATAATTTCATAGATTTCTGCAAAAGACCATTTATCAGGCTTATAAAACAGCATCCTTAATGCTGCATCATGTGAAACAGAAAGAAGCAGTCTCATTCTTTCTGGAATTGAGGAATCTAACTCCAGACACTGTAATGCTGGGAGCTGTTTTAAGTACTTGGCTGGCATTTACCAAAATACAGTGTTAGGTATTACATGGACATGGTACTGCCTGAAGAAGAGAGTCTGATGGAAGCTGATTCAGAATAATGATTTTTTTTTTTAATCTCTGCTCAGTAAGGAATTTCAGTAGGCAACTGGGTACCATAGGCTTTAAAAGTTTAAGTGAGTGCTCTCCTTAATGTGTTTTCAGGATGATGCTTTCCTAAAATGTAGTTTTGTATAAGGATATGAAGAAGGCAATAGTAGTCAGTCAGATGTAAAAAGGAGAATTGAGATGACATATGGAAACATGTGGCTTGAAGAATTACTGATACACATGCACTCTTAGGTACATATCTTAGAAGCAAGTGTTTGTTTTTGCGTGTTTTTTTTTTTTTAATCCATATAAAGCAATATTGCTGATACAAGTAAGTCCTCATTGCTTGCTTTCTTTCCATTCTAATAATACACATAATCAGATCTTTACGTACAGGTATTCTGCCTTCTAATTTAGAATACTGGTAGTTGTTAAATGGAGAAGTCTAATGCACAAGCCTGAAAATACTGACCTAAAGAACTTGTAGCTGGATTATTCCAGTCATCATCAATCTCAGTTGGTTACTTTAAACACTAAGGATTGTAAAATAAAGTACGTGTACTTTCAAAATAAGCCATTTTTGTTTTCTTTCAAAATAAATTTGCTTTTCTAACTCGTTTCTGCTATGTGAAAATGCTTGAACCAATATGAGTCTTTCTAAAAGGCATTAATCTTTAGACTGATGTAAAGCCTTGCAGTTTTATCTTAAGAAGAATTTGAGAAAATTATCAGCACCTTGAAAGGAGAAGCTAAAATGAAAACACCATTTCTGCCAAACAGTGGGATTTGTTTTGCTCCCTGCTATGCTGTGATATTATAATTTTGTACCACTATGTAGAGAATAGTATATAATCTTGATACTTTATTGGCATCAGTGGAGAGTTCTGTGTAAAGACTACTGATAGCATAATGACTTTTCAATGGTATCCATTAGAAATAGCAACAGTAAAAAGGCCTTACTAGAGCATACAAAGCCTGTACAATACCCATACTCTTGTTTGCATGTAGAATTACTGTGGTTTTGCAGATGTATTTCTTTAAGTAAATCGGATATGGACAATAATATATATACCTTCACACATGCTTGCTTTGAAGGGAAAAAGTGGGTTGCCTTTTTTATTTTTGTGTCAGGACCATTTGCAGATATTGATTACTCATGTTCAGAAGTAGATTGGTGGAAGGAGCAAATGTTATCTCTGTAAAATATGAAAACTCTGTTATCGTTTTAGCAAATCTGCTTTGGCAGAAGAGTCTCTCTCTGGACCGTTCTGCCTGGAATGTGGATTCTGAGCTTGCAAGTGAACTTTATGAAAGATGGCAAAAAATAAGACGTGGGGAAGCCTGCAGGTCTGTACAGAATCTGTTGAGGTTCTTAATTCAAGCCAGTATAGTGTTGTAAGAAAGAATATTTCTCTTCTGAAGTATTCTTAATTAGAACAAACATTTTTGACCTTCCTGCACTTAAGTTAGTTATCTTGAAGCACCTGGAGTTTCAGAGCACCCCAGACACCCCAGCTTCCATTTCAAGGCATTGCCAGCCATAAGTAAACGTTTCGGATGCCCGAACTTTAGAATGTAAATAATGTTCTGACTATAATAACCCACCACAGCTACCCAGTGTGAAAGCGGTCAAAGCATGTTTTACCAGATCATTTATTTAGTCGCATGAGTCCTTCATCAACAAGACGCATAGCAGTCTTTTCAGGATCAGGATCTTTGAATAGCTTTTAAGGTTTTTAGTCCGTGGCCTAATGGATACTGCATACTGGGGACGTTAGGAAGGAAGCAGTCACTCCGAGCAATTCTTGTAGAGATGGTGCATCAGTGACATCGGCCCCTTTCCAGAATAAGGAGGTAGAGCTGTGAAAACCACAGTTGTGTTGCAAGTGGAAAAGTGGAGACTGAAGGGATGCACATAAGTTACACTAACTCTTTACTACTAAGTTACAGCTTTATGGGCTTTATTTTGTGAAGAACATTTTCAAGGAAAGATTAGTTGATGTAATTATAGGTCCTGGCAAATAATCTTTTTTTTTGTTCTTTGTTTGAAAGAAAAAAGAAAATAAAATTAACAAAGCTTTCTGGTTTTGCCAATAAAGCAGGAGAAGTATTTTAGGATCGGCTCGCTTTATTCACCAGAAGAAGCCTGAAGAGGAGTTCTTTTCCTTTTTCTTGCCACGGTTGACTTCAGAGCCTGGCCTTACGCTCAACTTCAGTGCCACAGCAGTTAAAAGTAGTATGGTGAGGATGGTTGTTGTTATGCTTTTTCTGAGTTGATGGATGTTTAGCTTGTTTAAATAACAACGGCTGTGGTTAGTATTTGGTGATGCTTAGCATTTTCGTCCTGCTTGTAGATCAGGGTTTTGAAGTCTAATTTAAGACACCAAATTTGTATCCCTTTGGCTCTTCGATAAGGTCTCTAGCTACCTAGTTGTAATATTTTAATACAAGGATAGGAGTAAAGCAGTGTAGGTCTTAACTAACAGTTGTTTGTGCTTGTTAAAGCTTTCCTTGCATCATTGTATAAGTTACACGCTTATGGTAAAATAATTGAACAAGGGACTAGGGATAGGATGTACTGTCATTAGTGATGCATGTGGTTCTGGGATGGCCTTCCTCATGCCACTGCCTTATGTAACAGAAGTGTGTAAAACATTTGTCTGAATACAGCACTTGAGACATCAGCAGAGCTATGTGTCTTGCAACCACACTGACAGTTGTTTCTTTCTCGTTTGTCAGCTTTAGGTCACTACTAACCTAGCCTGGGCCAGAACCAGTCATATGGACATAGATTTCATATGCATATATTGTGAATTACCTTAATATTCCATTTGTGCCATTTAATTGTCAGTCATAGTAATGTGTATAACCCGCTTGCTCTCAGATTTCTGTAAGAAAGGGTGGTACCTCATTAACTTCACCTCTTCTGGAAGAGCTTTGTTCATGTCTGCCTGCGTAAATCAAAATCCAAATGAAGGGGTTGTTTGGGGCGTGGGGGAGGTCTGTATTTTTGCACATGCAGTTCTTCATGCACTCTAAGCCGTTTTTGCAAATGATGACATTGTGGTGACGTGTCCTGCTGTTCCATGCAGTTTTGTGCACGTATGATTATATTGCATTAAGGCAGCCTTGAAAATGCAGATCATGTTACCAGTGCTGAATTATTTTACTTTCCGGTTCTCAAGTATGTAGTTTTTAACTTTTTCTTTTCCCCTCTTTAGGTAAAATATTTCGTACTAAGAAACCCTTCATCCTTCCCAGTTACGTTGCAACTTCTGCCTCTTTCTTACTACCCTGATCCCCAAGCTTCACTGAGTCTGCTCAACAAATGGTAATGAATATATCTATCTCAGGATACTGTTTTCCCTTTTAAAAGATCTATTTGTCATGCCTTATGATTGTTGCTTATTGTTTGTTTTAAGTTTTCAAAGTATAACTTAGGTGGGGACAATGTTCTGACCCATTTTGGAAGATATAATCATGTTCAGAGCAGCTCCCTGTATGAGGCATGACTTTGTAATGTACCTGATCATTGATAAAACCAAATTGAGCATGTTTTCAGCAAGTTTATGTCTGCCAGCCATAAACTATAATTGGTCATCTTTTAAGATCTGAGGCGTAGTGCAAAGCTTGTGCAAGCTGCCCAGGTGAGGGGAGCAACTTGCAGAATTGGGGATGTGCATCTCCCTGCAAGGCTGGTTGGGAAGTATACAGAGTCTGTAAACTGATCAGTGAGGAGTAAGGTAATTGAACCTTCCCACCAGAAAAAAGTTTTATTCTTAGCTTTTTCTTAGGTAAAAACCCTGGTTGACGAAGAGGAAACAGGAGCCAGGAAGAAAAATTCAGGTCCAGAGCCAGGAACCCCACTGTAAATGTTTAGGGCCAGCTAAGCAAATGTTTCTACATGGTTTTGAACTTTCTGATTTAGAACTGAGAAGATCTAATGAGAAATCTAGATAAGAGTGAGATGAACAGTATAAAGGGGCATGGTGAGGTGGGCTGAAGTTCACCAAAATAAGCCCTGGCTGTCACACTTTACTTTGACAAACTGTGAGTTGATAGGACTATTTGCTTGGTTGGAGCCAATGGGACTACTCACGTGCTTAAGTGTAACTTGCTTGTTTGGAGTCTGAATCCCTGTGTAATTGCTTCCTTAACCTTATTTCTCTACATGCATATGTGTATGTGCATATATATATATGCACATTAATAACTACATCTGTTTGCATAATAAATATAATTTCCACATAGACTCTTTCTAGTGGTTTGAAATTACATTTTCTCTGTATTTGCACACTTTTTCTGCAGATCTTCTATGTTTTCCAGCAATCACATCCACTAACTGGTTCTTTTTAAGCTAATACCATAGAAAGTTGTGACAAGTGAATTTCCAGTTCAGTGGCTGGAGGTCCATTAGTCCTCTAAAATCTAAAGTTTTACCCGTTGGTTTTCTTATGTCTGTTTTTAATGCTTATTATTTGCTCTCAGGCAAATAATCAACTGCTGGAAGTGAATTTGATTTGCAAAGTATGTGAAAGAAACAGGGATTTGTCCCAAACAAATCATGAGCAGAAAGAGGACTATTTGAGTAAATTATTGAGATTTGATAATGATTATTTCTTAACAGTTATGTGGGCAGAAAAAGCTTTGGGGCATTTGTGTTTGTGTGGCTTAGAAATTATATTTCTTGATTGTGATCTTTTGCAATATTGTATGCCAAGAGATCTAAAATGCCCAGCCATTTGTTTTCCAAATGTGTGGAATCCACATAAAACTGGTCTGTAGTGTAGTCTGTTGAAATCAGACCCACATTTCCACCGTATTTCACATCTGCCAAAATGCAATTGTAAAAGTATTCTTTATGTAAGAATAGATGCCAGCATGTAAAAATAAGTCAATGTAGTTCTGACAGACTAGGTTTGAAGTACTTAATTTTTTGTTTTGGTTTATTTAGGTTCGGCATAAATGTGCAAGCTATTAATTTCACAACCACTGAATTCAGGCTCATGGATGAATGTGCTCACAGGGTAAGATAGCTTATCTTGATAGAAGAAGTGGTCTGACACGCTAGAAAAAGCTTTTTCTAGCTACACTACGTCTGAATTGTTACCAAGTGCTATTTAAAGCAATTTAATAGTGTTTTCTTGATTCTCTGTCAGGCTTCTATCTTTGCAGTTAATTTTTTTTCAGAGTTTGAGTCTGTTTTGAAAACAATTATAGGGAGGGAGTGTGCACACGTCTGCGTGTGTGTGTGTGTACGTGTTGAAGAGGCCACTGTTACCATTCTCTGTTGGGACTTAACGTTTAGCCCCAGGTTAACCATGAAGTGTCAGGCTTTTGAGTCAGTGATGTCAGAAGCTAGCTGATAATCTTTTCAGTAGGGGGAAATATTGTCTGATAGTTCAAGGGAGGAGAAGGCTGGATTTCTACACTTCACCTCAGTCTCATTGCAACTCCCGGATTCAGGTTGGAATGTCATGGCTCTCTCTGGTTCCCATTGCCTCATTTTTACCATTGACTGTGTCACATCAATGCTGAGCTGTGGTTATACCCTCAGGTGTTGTGTCATGGATGACAGAAACAGAGAAGATGCCGTATCAGGGATGTTGGCATATTCTGATGACCAGAGTACTGTCCAGGGTACCTGGAAAATTTCTTCTTAGACTTCTAGACTTTGCGCAAAAGCCTGGAATTAACATATTTTCCTTGCTGTTTAGGCATGCTGCAGCCCCATCTTTAATGTCCTATGTAGATACACGTTTCTGCACACATGCTTTAGGACCTTAGTGAAAGATTGGTACTTATAAAAAGAAAAGACTACGTTTGCTACACTAATCAAAGCTGACCTTTCCTTTCTGGCAACAGTTGTGAGAGTGCTTGTAAAAGAGTGGAGACAGCAGTTCATAAATCCTAGCCTGTAGGCACACACTGAAAAAGAGAAGGTAGTTCCACTAGTACATGGATAGGACTGAGTTTCCACAGAGTCCTGTACACCATACTCTTGACCAAATGGGAAAAATAACAGTAGATCTTTACACCAGTGTGTGTAATATCTGTTTTTCATTAGAGACTTGAAGAGCTAGGAGGAATATGTATGGTTAGATAGGTATTCAGCACGTGTGAGACAAATCTTGGCTTGTTAACCAAATCACTAGTTGTTAATATTTAAATTTTTAAATCTATCATCATTTTCTTAGTCAATTTATGTACACGTGTAACGAATTGTTAGCCTCACATTTGAATGCATGCATATCTTTGTAGGGAGTGACAAGGTGAAGTTTGCAAATGCCATACGTGTTTCACTTTTGATAAATACTGACTGTTAAATGCAAGTTCTGAAACTTTTTTGTATATTCCTTTTTCATAAAATAGACTAAGAATAAAAACATTTTGGACTGGAAAAGATCAGAAAAGCCATTAGTACAACAGCCATGAATTGAAAAACAACCAAACAAGAACCCATTTTGTAATGTTTATGGTTGTTTTGACTGCTATAGGTGTCTGATCGCCCTTTTCTAGGAGGAGACCCCCGAGTTCTGGAATAGAAAGTTTTAGGGCAATTTTCTTTTTTTTTTTTTTTTAATGGGGAAAAGAATAAACAGCAGTATCCATCCATCCCCTCCCACCCCTCAACAAAATTTACATTATTTCCAGACTCAGTGAACTTCTGATAGTTCTGGCCTTCAATTAATATGGTAGGGAGTTCACTTTGGCTTGTTTCCAATGACTCAAATGATCAACATATTTGCCACCAGTCCCTTTCTCACTTGAATCAAGTTGCAAGTCTTACGCTGAGGGTATAATGGTTGCCGCATTTTTCTGTGCAATCAGTATACTGTCAGTTCTCATTGTGTTCTGAAGTGTTTCAGGATTCCTTGAATATGAAAGACACTGTATAATTTTTTTTCCATCTGAGCAAATAAAAGCTGTTTTAAAAAATGAAGTAATACATTCCTCATAGTAATAAGTGCGGTAATATGAACTTTTGCTCAAATAAACAATCTTATCTGATGTTTTATGCTGTCAAATTGAAAGACTTTTGTATAGCAAGTTAGTTAGCAGTTACTGCACCTTGCCAAAAATATCTTATGTAGTGCTAAGTAAAGATGTAGTGCTTTCTTATTAAGATCTTTATACACATGTGTTTTCTGTGAATAAGTAGTGCATTTTTGTTTAACAGAATGCACATCAAGAGGATCTGATCAACAAGAAATGCAGTTCTGAGCTGCTTCGGTTAAGTTTACAGCCACTGGAAACCAGGAAAGTTGGTGTAATTTTTACACCAGTTGACTACAAAAGAGTAGCTTCCCTTATTTTAATCAGGTAAGCCTGGTTTCAGTTGTAAGTGAGACTCAAACAACTCAATGTAAAAATAAATTTGCCAAATCTTGGAGCAAAGACAAATGGTCAAAATTTGAAAGTCAGAATACTTCCAGTTTAATAAAAATTGCTTAAAGGGTCTTTGTACCTTATGTCTAGGTCATAGTTTAGTTATCATTTAGTCATTTAGTTATCTTATCTTTTTTTTTTCTTGATATGTGATCAGTGGGTCATAAAATGCATATGAATGTACGGAGGCAATTTTGAATTAACAGAGCAAGCACATTGGGTGGCTTTGCTATTTTCAACTTAACTCCATAATGATAGGATTTAAGTATACAGTGAGTCTAATTTGCAGCCCCACATTGGTTACCTCCGGAAGAAAATAGAGTTTATGGAGAAGCAACCATTTTTACCAGGTGGCACTGTTGTAATCCGGTGGCAGTGATCACAAAGCTTGTTCCTTCACTGTGTGAAATTCACTGGTGACTGGTTCCAGAGTCATCCTGGAAACCTATCCAGGCATGGCCAGTGATTCTCTTACTGAAACACTGTTGTCTTTGATTGGCACCTAGATAGCAAAGCCGTGATTTTGCAAACTTCATTTGTGATTTAGTGGCTGATTGCTTGATTTTTATATTATGGCAGAAACAACTTGACTGTTCTGGACGTGGTCAATGTAGAAGGCTTTGGGGCCAAAGAATTGCTTAAAGTAGGGGGAAGACTACCTGGTGCAGGAGGATCTCTTCGATTCAAGGTGCCTGAAGCTACACTAATGGACTGCAGACGACGTGAGTAAGAAGAAACGGGTCTCTGATTTTGTAGCTGGCTGTGTTACTCCATAGTGGTACCCATATGGTACACTAATGTTAAGTAAACAGAATGTTGAAATAGAAAAAGCTGAAGAGCTTGGTCATGGCAGGTGTAGATTCTGTTTTCTCAAAACACTGGCTGAGGATAGTTACAAATTCTGGAAATACACTACTGCAAAAGAGTCTGTATTAAAATGTTGGTCACTTCTAAATTTTTAATTAGATTGAAAGTAAAAATAGCAATTTATTTATAAACATAAGAATATAGTTTTTAAGCACTGTAAAATAATTATTCTTTTTTTTTCTCCTTTAAGAACTGAAAGACAGCAAGCAAATTCTATCCATTACGAAGAACTTCAAAGTAGAGAATATTGGGCCCCTTCCTATCACAATTTCGTCAATGAAAATCAATGGTTACAGTTGCCAAGGATATGGATTTGAAGTGTTAGACTGTCAGGAATTTTTCCTGGCTCAGAACTCATCTCGAGAGATCAGCATTGTGTAAGCACTGACAAATTTGCTGACAAATTAACTTAAGTGGAAATTTGAAATAATTAATTTCAGTAACAGACACTCCAATAGCACACCTGCACACAAAATTTGGTGAGCTTTGAATATAAATTTCATAAGCATTTCCCGTTTTCAGTAAGGGTAGTATTAACAAATTGATAATATAATAATGTTTCTTTGTAAGACTCCATTTTTAAAAAGCAGCATACATGCTTTTATCAGTGCATTATGAAGTAATAAATTAAAGCAAAAAACTTGTCACAAACGAGTCAGAAATGCTTTGGCACTGGCTTTTTTTTCATTGTTTGTTTTTCTCTAGTTTGTTCCAAGTAGCCTGACCACAATCTAGTCATCTTTTCCTAATGTTGCACATAGTCGATCTAAAACTGATTCTTTTTAAAATCCTGTTGAGTGCAAGTCATGAGTTAAACATAAGTAGAGCTAATATTACTGTATTGCAGTAACTGCCATTTCGTATACAGCGAGTATCGCCTCTACTGTTTGGAAGGGCAAGTCATACCTTCTAACAGTACCTATGGCAGTCAAATAGAATAATGGTATGGGTCAGGGAAATAAGTGGGAGAAGAGATAAATCTGATGTTTTCTTCTGCTTTCCCTATCTTTCCAGCCTTGTTCTAGACTTACCCTAGTACCTGGCCCTTTCCAACGTAATGCTGCCTGTACGCTTGACAACTGTGCTTTTGGTAAAGAGTTTTTTGGTTAACATGAATTGATCATGTGCACCTCCTTGAGAAAAGGAAAACGAGTCACAGTAATGAGAGAATTGTGAAGAGTCACAATAAAAACACATATTTTACTGATTGACGATGACCTCAAAGTCTTACCTCTGTTAGGTGCTGATGCCATCTGTATAGTATAAGCAGACAGTGGTCACTTATTTCATTGTCTTTTTTTCATATTATTAAATCAGAAGTTATTTTATATTTTTTGGTATCAGTGTGACTTCAGAAAATGAAATTCGGCCATACAATGGAAAAATAACACCAGCTCCATCTACTTGCCTGACAGATTCACTCCTGACTTTACATCTTCGTGGGTAATCCGGGAACTTACGCTGGTGACTGCTGCTGATTTGGAGTTCCACTTCACGCTCAACGTGACTCTTCCTCACCATCTGTTACCACTGTGTGCAGATGTGGTGCCAGGACCCAGCTGGGAAGAGTCTTTCTGGAGGCTCACTGTCCTCTTTGTAAGGTAATGCTTTCAGGGCCCCCCTGCACCAGTTTGAAAGGGACCCGCCAGTGAAAGATCAGCAAGCACTTTTGGCCTGTGTTAGATTTTTAGTGGTGATAGGGCCTAAATCTGTGCTGCATCTGTCTCCCGAGAGTCCTGCCAGCTGGCTGTGACAGCTTAGGTGTGATGCAGTAGCTGGCATTTCTTGCTGCTCCTCCTGATAAACTTCCATGTTAAGGCTGCAAAGAAAAAGGGCTTGGATACCCCCCTTGCTAGAAGACTTACTCCCCCTGCAGTAGAGACGCACATGTAACATATCAGTATCTGAATGTCATAAATATAATCAAGCAGACTGGTAAATTATCTTTAAGTATTTCTGGAAAACTAACATGAATTTTTATAAAGTTTCAGACAACCAAGTGAGGACCTTTTCCTTCTGCTTCTTTCCTCCTTTCACTTGTTGAAAAATATTCGTGTTTATTGTTAGCTTTTGCTAGGCACACTGCTAAACAGGCTACCCCAGAAAGACGATTTGGCTTGTGTTAACTGACTCATTGCTTGCACATGGTAAACTGCTTTTAAGAGGACTGTAGCTTTGTACAACAATTAAGGGTTCTGTTCCTACGCATATTCTTTTTTTGTCTTCCTTTACTAACCTTTCACACTGTGTAGTGTGAACTGAATGTTGTGTTTGTCACAGATGATGTCCAGTGCTTTCATCACACCAACCCTGAATTCCTACAATCAGTACTAACAAGCAGTGAATGTGAATGTCATGGTGATACGTACATGTGCCGGTGCATACCTAACTGAGATCCTGATGCACGCTGTGGTTCTGTTTGCATTGTTGTTTTGACACTGAAAACAGAGCACAAATGAAGCAACGATAATGACCGTGGTACATGGTTCTAGATGCAACAGAAGGAGACTACAGGGATCTGAAAAATCAGGAATTTCTCATTCTGTTTTCCTGCTGAATGATTGAGAAGGTGGTTTGATGAATTACAACGATTTTTGTCCTGATTCATTTATATTTGGTGCAATTAATACACCAGAGAGAAAGAGATGGTATTTTGCAACTTCAGTTTTAGTTCAGAAGTACAGTGGCATTTGTAGCGCATTTTATGCCAGCATTTTCTCTAGGAAAAGAAAGAGACAGTATTAAATAAATATCAAAATAATGACATAACTATCATGAATTAATAGAAGGTACTCAGAAGACTGATAGGTATCATACTATGATATATTGCCATTGTGTTGTAGTGAGACTTACTTCTAACTGATCTTCAAATCAAGTATTAGTTTTTTTAGAATGGATTTTTTCTTTATTAGATTTTTTTCTTTGTAAAGCTCATGACTGAGTTATTTTATTGAGAGAATAACTAGCAAGGGCTGTAAGGCAAAAAGGAAAAGAAAAGACCGTTACAACTGTTATTTATTTTAAACTGTGTTTTGAGTTTTGTCATCTGTCTTCTTACTTAGACTTTACTAACACAGTATTTGAAAAGTGCATCTTGTTGGAAGCTTTTTAACTCTTTCGCTGAATACTCCTGAAAATTGTAGACAACAGTGTCTGTTGTTTTCTTTGGCAGTTTGTCCCTGCTCGGAGTGATTCTGATAGCCTTCCAGCAAGCCCAGTATATTCTAGCAGAGTTCATGAAATCAAGACAGAGGCCAAATCCTAGTTCTTCACCGCAGCAGAACAGCAACTCTGTTGACGTAATCAGCTCTGATTCCTACAAGTAAAAATACTTTTTTCTTCTTTTGAATTGCCTAGTTTTTTACCCTGTTTATTGTGGAGTGATGCTTTTTGTCTGTTTGTATTTTGATATTGCTGTGGTCTGGTTTAGAGGACATGGCAATCTCTTTCAGAGAGCTTTCAGTGTTGTGGTGTATATTCATTTCTACAAAAGAGAAATGGAAGAACTCAATGGTTTATTAATCTTTTATATTGTCAGTAGTACATAGGGTAAAAATTGTGTGACGACATAAAGGATACACTATGTGCGGCAGCCATGGAAAGAATGGAAAATGCATTAACGGTTTTCAAATCTGACCCTCTTGGGTGGTCAGTTAGGCACTTATTCACTGAAGCGTGTAAGTGTGTTTGAAGTTTGAGCACATACTTAGAGTTTTGCTCAACTCCTGATGCTTAGCTGGTATGGTAAATTGAAGACCTAATGCAGTTTCACGGCCTGTGAATATGCCCCCCTTTCTTTTCTTACAAAAATATCCCATAAAACAATTCGTGATAGCTTCGTAGATAAAAACAAACCTCAAATAATTTATTTTTTCTCCAGGGGAAGCTGCAAGACATTTATGGATTCCTATAGTTCCTCGGATAAAGGTAAAGGGAAGGGCTTCCTGTCTGTAGGCGCTTCTTCCAGCCGAAGTCAGAATGCAGCAAAGAGAAGTCCTGCCACCTACAGCCACTCTCAGAAGAAACACAAATGTTCAGTTTACTACAGTAAGCAGAAACCAAACACAGCAGCTGGCAGTGCCATTGCAACTACTGATGAGAAACAAAATCAGATTGCGGAGAACCAAATCTCAGCACCAAAAGAGGACATTTGCACTGATGTTGTCAGTGAGAACTGGGTAACTCTAAAATATGCAAATGGCATAAATGTTAACAAGAATTTAACTCTTCCAGAAAACTTTCTGGGTAAAGAAGAAAGTGCACTGAAAAATACAGTTCTCATTAAAAATACTTCTTCAGAGTGTGATCTGAAGGAAGATCTTCAAACATGTATGTTTCCTAAGGAAACTAACCTTAAAACTTCAGAAAATCTAGTTGAGCTCAAAGAACAGGAGTTCTGTCCTGTGAAGATGTCCAAGAAGCTACCTGAAAGTCACTTGTCCAGAAATTCACCTCAGCAACAGCCGGAACTGCAAGAAATTTCTAGGAAAAATAGTGGTAATTTTTTTTCAATTTCTGTCAGTCAAAATTATTGGGAGAAATCTTCTGTTGAGTTCACTGTGATCAAGGTTTTGTCTTTTTTGTGGGACAGGGAGATGTGTATTTCTCATGTGTTCACTATGATTTATCTGTTTACATTCCTAAGGAAATAGCTTGCATTAAAAGTTGTTTCATCAATCATAGATTTGCCTTGGTTTACAGATTTCAAGCTTGTGCTGTAGCATTTTAATGGTTAAAATAATTGATGTCATAGATCTGCTTTATAAAACACCAACTGCCCTCGTCAAATATTAAGAAACATCCCAGTTTGCGATTTTCAGGTCCACTGAAAATCTGATGCCTGATTTTTAGAGTCACCAAGCAAGCACGTTCGGTACTGGATATTCAGAACTCCTTTGATAAAACCACTTAAAATAACGAAAGCTGACATCAGAGTGTTGTGAAATTATATTTTGTAGGAATCTGCAGATCAACATTTTTCTTACTAACTGCATAGCTGTATTTTTTATCTTGTGTTTTTTTAATTGTGGAACTAAGCTGCCTGGAAAGTCTTACCTCTTAGCTTCGCAACTCAAAATTTTAAGAGCAGCCCAAGAGTACTCGGGGAAATCGAGAGCAGGATAGGAGAATGTGTCCTCTGGAAGCTTGGCTTTACTTAGGCACTCGGCAAAGTAGTTGAATGCTGAAGACTGGCATTTGCTGTAGCTGTGGCAGAGTTTACTTAGCGAGTGAGCCATCACAGAGAGGTTTCAGACCCTGCTGTAGCGTGTCGTTGTTACCCTGGGCTGGTTGCTTCCTGTTGTGTCGTTACCTGTGAGACACAATGGGTACACGTGTGCTGTCTCAGGTGGAGGCAGGATAATTTCACTCATACTTATAAAGTGCTTTGAAAGTCTTCATGTGCTTCTGAACTGCAGTGTGTTGTGTTCTTTGCTTTGAATTAGGAAATCAGCTGGGGGAAAAAAAAACCCAGTAATTATGTCTTAACTGTATTTACATGCACAGGATAGTAACTTTGAGTACGGGCTGTGGAAATGATGGTTATACATAAACCAATTGGGAGATACTGGACTTACTTTCATTGGCAAAACTTCCACCTTGAGAGAGTGTTTCAGGAATACTGACAGTTACTTGTATTTGGTGTTAAAGCACTACAGGTAATCTGCCGCGTTGTCTATTAGCAGTTGTGGTTTTCTGCACTGGCAGGGGTGTGAGTATTTCTGTGTTTCAAGAAGTTTGGTAGGATAAACAAAGTCTAAAAAGTACCATGTTGCAGTGTTTGTATCTTGATTATAGTTACAGACCTGTTTTTGTGCTAACAGGGAGTCTTCAAGACCTCAGTACTCGCGTGTTTGTACGCTGGAGATCCATGGAGCGTTTTTTAGAGCTCTGTCAGCCTCCCTTGCCTGGTGTCTCCCCCGGTGTTCCATTCACATGGGCTCCTTTTGCAGTCATTGTCACTGCCTGCTCCAGAGGGGAGAGGGTGGCTGGCTCAGAGCTAAGATGTTGTAGTTGGTTGGTAGATAGGAAACTGTAAAAACGTTTGGGTGTGCCTTTCCCATTTGAGAAGACCAGTTCAATGCGATAAGCAACGGCATTTCTCATGCAGAGCAGCTGAGAGTCTCACTAGCAGATCACTGTGGATGTATTTCAGATATCTGAGATACCTGGAACTGATCAGTGCTGAAGTTAATTCTGTCCTGTCCAGCATTGGCAGGGCCCAGGCGGAGGACTGTGACTCGCCTGGGCAACTCAGCTAGTTGTTGAGGCGGGCTTCCTCTCATTTTCTTCATCTCTTGGCTTTTTTTACACAAGAATAATTCTTCTTCCTCCCAAGCCTCTCAAGAAAATGAACTTCTAACATGGAACCCATCCTGAAGACAGGATGACTTCCCTTTGTCTTCATAGTGAATGCAGAGGGCACTTCAGAGACGTAAAGGCTGTCCTTATTTTGAGCTACTCATTTTTGAAAAGTCTCCTCCGCACCCAGCTTGCAGGGTTTTTCCTGTTTGTTTTTTAGCCCAGTGTTCTCTGGCTTCAAGTTCTACCTTACAGACCCATGGCTGGGACCCAAATAGCTCAAATTCAGATGAGATAAGCAGGACTTGGGTAATTTATGCATGTGCTAGGAGTGGTGTGCCCATGAGCATGAATCAATACAGAGCTACTTTTTGCAACTGCTATAAGAATTTTTATACAGCATTAGCTTCTGATTTTGAAATTTTCAGCATCATCAGCCTAGAGGTTAGTCTCCTAGTATTTTGGAAAGCAGCACAAGTCTGTTTTTAAAGAAAGTTAGAAGATACTGTGGTTATGATTGGGAGCCCATTCTCTTCCCAAGCAAACTGATGTAACTGTTTAATTGTAGGGAATAGCCAGCAAGTGCCTCTCAGGAATGAAACAGAAAACTGTGAGACTTTAAAAAAGCAGATCAACCTAAAGCCTTCCATGGAGAAAAAGATTAATAAAGGACCTAAGGAAGAGACTCCGTGCTGCGCAAAAGAGGAGATTACTTCTTCTGAGGTTTGTATTGTGATCTTTCCGCTTTTCAAATTTAAAATATCTTTTTGCTCTTTATTTATACATATAGGTATGTATGTGTATGTAGGGGCTATTACGTACAGTCAAAGATCTAAAACACTGTAAATCAGATGAATGAGGAAGTATGCAGGCATGCTCTCCCACATCTATTGCATATTAATGCCGCTTTATAGAATGATGAACAGTTTGAGTAAAAATTAAAACAGCCCTTGTATTGAGATATTGGCCGTATCACAACCAGAGATAGTCTTTGTTATTGTCAGAGCAGGCACAAACATACTGGAATCTAATGCCAGCTGTCAGCCACAGTAATGATGCGGGAACATTCTCCAGAAGGGAGGTGTCCTAGATGAGCATATCAGCCTTCGTTAGCAGACCTGATCTCCAAATACAGGGCTTTGCATCAGAACTTTGCATTTGAGAATACAGCAGGCAGAAATCCCTTAACAGATTGTGAAGCTGCTGAGAAGGATCATTCTTCACCCCTGGTTTCTGAGCACAATAAACAGCAGACTGTACTTTTATTGCAGGCAGCGTAAAACACTTAAAGAACTTCCATCAGGTAATTAGTAAACCCAAGAATTTGGATTATGTTTGTGTCCTGTCTACTGGATAGGAATCCCATGGCAAAAAGGTGTAAGGAGGAACTGCTTACCATGCTTGAGGAATATGTATCAGAAAAGACAGGGTCTAGTCTTGTTTTGGGAACTGTTATTACAAATTTCTTTCTGCGTGTGGCTGATGGTGCTCAGTTCATTTCTTGCATTTTTTAAAATGACTATTATTTGTTGGTTAACTTACCCCATAATTTCCTCAGTTGTAATTCAAATGAATGCCTCCCCCCACCCCCCCCAGCTGCTGAGGAAAGGGAGGATTTATTGCTGCTGAACTTGCACACAAACTGATCATAAATCTGGCAGATGTTTTTTGTTTTTAGCACATTGGGAATTTTATTGACTGCTTTCCTTTTTCTCCCCCTATTTTTTTATTTCCCTGGAAGTCAGAGCTAGATGCTGTGAGGGGAAAATGCTAACATGGGGAATTCAAAAATTTCTCTCTCATCATCTGTTGTTGTCTTGAAGGACAGAGTCTTGGAAAGGGTGGTCAAATTGATGGTGCTGGAAAGAGGATATGCTGTGGAAAGGCACTAAATCATGAAGTAACTATGCATTTGGGTCAGGTCGTTTTGTCCAGAGAAATTTAGCTAGAAAAATCTAGTGGACTTTATTTACTGAGGTAACTTCATTTTATAATGTATGTATTGTCTCAGCTCATATTTTTACCTTTAGCAAGAAGATGCGTATAGGAAGAAGAAACCTCAGGAGAAGAAGGAAGGAAATGTACCAAATATGAATTGGAATAGAAATAGAACATCTAGAAAAAATAAGAAGAAGAACATTAATATATCTACAAGGTATGTATTGCCTCACCAAATCATGAAGAAATCCAGAGTTGCTGTAATGTTTCTGCAGGTTTTGCATAGTACATTTGGCAGGATTGCTTTATCCATGTAAATAAACACACTTTAATCCTGGCCTGAGCCTTTATTTTTAAGAATGTGCAGTACCAAGTATCACCAGCAAAAAAAAAAAAAATTTTTCCATTTGTAAATCTGCGTGTATATAGACACACCCCATTCTGCATAACAGTGGTCACTCTCTGTTACAGTTTGGAATTTGCTGTCTCTGAAGTTTGGATGGTTAGCTTCCTTTCCATTGTGTATTGTATGGATAAAATCCAGTCATGTATTCTCTTCAGTGAAAAAAGGAAAACAAAATTGTTGAAATGATTCCACCTTCAGGAGAATCATCTGCTATATTGAGTAACTGAGGGAATGTTGTCTTCTAGTAGTTTTGAAAGAGGAAGAGAAATATGTAGAAAAGAGACAGTGGCTTGCATTTTTGCCGTAATGGTTAAAAAGATTAGAGCAGCAAAAGAATATTGAGAGCACCTTGGTAAGTTAGGTGGTTCCCCTCCCCCCCCGAGGCTTGTTTAAATGCATTTCTAAAGTCAGCTGTAAACTAATCTTAATTATTTTTTTCATATTTTTTAAATTTATTTGGGCTGTTGTTAAGAAATACCAGTTATAAACTGCTGCTAGAATAGAAACACTTATGAGGAGAAAATCCTCCTCCTTCCCCTCCCCCAGCCCTTTGAATTAAGGTCACAATCCTACAAAGCCTTCACAGAATTAATTTTTATTGCAAGTGGTCCTATTGAGGTCAGTGGACTTAACAAGGAGATTGTAAATCTGAAGGGGCTGTTATAACTCTTTATAAACAAATTACTACTCATTGTGTGGGAAGTCAGCACATGTGTAAATCTTTGCAGGATGCGCATCTTTGTAGGTAGGAAGGATAAAAAAAATCAAGTGAAATACTGAAATTTGGTGTCTGTTCCTTGAACTGATTCAGCAGTTGCTACTTTCCGAGTTAAGATGCAACCATTTCCGTCCTGTAGAAACTTGACAGCTGGATTTTACTCATTTCCCCTTAATACGCTCTGATTACAATATTGGATCCAGATATTTCAGTTTTTCTGGCAAAAACTTAAGATTACTTCAGACGATCATTTTATTTTAATTATAATTATGCCAGTGAAATAGGTGTAGGGCACGTTTTTCTGTGTATCTAGATCTTCGTACAGTGCTAGCCTGTGCTTATCACTATAACATCCTTCTGCAAGTGCATTAGAGAATGGAGTTAAACATACACATGTTGTTTTGCTTCTCCCTCTTAGAAGTGGTCTAGTGTGGTGGGATACTGCATTTTGGGAAAGATTTTTTAGGTTTTTGTAAAGTTGGGGAATAAGACTCCTAAACCTATTCCTTGCCCCCCATCCTGCCTCGATAGCTGTATAAATTGAAGTGTTGAATGCCTGAAAAGGCAAAATGCAGCTGAAGTGTAAAATGCAAACATGTTTCTTTGGGTGTGGTTGTATTAGGGTCCCTGAGCAGAGTGAATTGAAGCATATGTGCAGTGAATTTGAAAGGCCGGATCTGAGAGCGAATATTGGAATAAGAGCCTGGTGTCCTCAGGGTAACGGGGAAAATTGTAAAGCAGACCAAAAAGCTGGGAGCTTGTCTGTACAGGGAGAAACAGGTACGCAATCTTAATTGTCTTAAACGGGGGAAGAAACGTAACGTGTTTTATGTGGCAGTAGGCCTGTATTCCTTCTTTGAGAGACTTGTGCTTCTCTCCCTTTCAAACCCTGACGTGAAGACGGCAGGACTGGCACGATGCAGTGCCTGAAATAGTACCTGCTCACTTCTGAAGGGCTCCGCATGCTTTCTCCACAGGGTTGGTTGGTGGTGCAAATCAGAAGATGAATCAGTCTGAAGCCATAATCCATCAGTCCTGGGTGACGGACTGACAGTCTGCTTGTGTGTTCAAATTAAAGCCGGTATTAACTGAAGCGGCTGTATTGAGAAGGCCACCTTTAGAATAGGCGGGTCATTTTTAAAAACCACTAGCTTGGGTACCTGCTTCCTGCCTTTCCGTCACGATTTTAATCGGCTGTTTTCCCTGGCTTTTGGGAAGAGGAGGGCTGAGGAAGGTATCAACGTTTATAGGATTGTCCTTTTGCCTCCCTGATGAGATAATAAGAAAGGAGAATCACTTAGGCATTCATTACTTGCAAGATTTATCGTTGCTTTTAGTATGCATGTTCCTACAGCCAGGATATGTTTCATGTTTAAAATATTAACTATATATTTCAAAGAACAGTATGGGCTTCTTATTTCAAACTATTGCCTTTAACTGCACTGTACCCTGACTTGCATTCATTGCGCTGGGGATGTCATGTAGATCATAAGCTCCTCGTGGTAGGGGCTGGCACATTTATCTTGAGGCTATCAGTAAATATTATTTTCTATCTTATTGTCAAGAAATTCAGAGAATCCATGTAAATTCATGTTTCAGACGACTTTTCACTGAATCTTCAGCTGAAAGACTTTCTTAAATGTTTTGTGTTGTTTTGTTTTTGCAACTTCTTTAGAAAGCTTTTATCAGCGGTCCAAAAAGAAATGTTTGGAGAAGTTTTGTTCTGATTCAAGCTCAGATTGTGGAAGTTCATCGGGAAGCGTTCGTGCCAGTCGTGGGAGCTGGGGTAGCTGGAGCAGTACCAGCAGTTCGGACGGAGATAAAAAGCCCATGATTACTGCCAGGCATTTTCTTCCATCCAGTAAGTTCTGCAAATATCGCCTCTGCACTGTAGTGGGCAGACTTTCAGCCTTCCTTCTGAGTGGAAAGGGGTACTGTGGCATGGGGCATGTAACTTGCCTTTTATAGGTGAGAGCACCTCTCAGAAACACAAGGAGAGATTTAAACTTACCTGAAAAAAAGTACCAGGAGTTTTGTGGGGACAAAGATGAGCTGTCAGGCTACAGAGAAAGTGTTGGACTCTGCACTGAGGAAGCTGCACAATTAGTTTTCATGGAAAGATGGAAGAACTGAGAGTCACTAGTCAAAGCAATTTTTTCCTTCGAATTTATGTTACATCACATTATTCTCAAAAAAGAGTTATTTAAGAAAATGCACAAATGAAGAATGTGTGAAAGCAGTTCAGATCTGAGGATGCTGGGATTGGATGGTGGTATTCGAGGCATAGGTAGCCAAGAGACCTGAGCCACTTGACTATATGAGAAATGGGAACTGTGGTTCATTACTGCAGTTTTTTGAATGCCTGAATATCATTAAAATAGTTGAAAGCCTAAACCCTGTCACCGCCATCACTATCCAGGTTGATGTAGCACTAGAAGTAAATTTTAAAGAAAGTGCTGAAGTGACAGAAGTAAAACCAGCTTTGAGTACCTGAAAAAAGCTGTTCAGAATAATTTAAAAATGTGCATGTACTTACATGTGTGTTCGTGTGTGTATAAAACGTCACATTACCAAAAGATACAGTATGTGATGTATCTGAACCTGCGATCTAATAGATAATGAATTGTGTGTGCATGACTTTTCTGTTTGTTCAAATTGTAATGCCTCTTAAAAAAAAGCAAGTAAGTAATTTCAAATTCAAAATTAATTTAGTAGTAACAAGGAACCTCTCCATCAAGGGTGTGATAATCACTTATAAAATACATTTAACGACTACGTGGAAGTAGATAGCATGCTTTGGAAAAAATGCAGTTAGTGATACACCAGTCTGAGAGAAAACTTGGTTGACACTGTTGATGACTTTATATGTGTGTATGTATATTCTGTGCATACTTCTTTTTTTAGGATCTTTGATTTTCACAGTCATTCTTTTCTTTAGGAGAGAATATTTCACAAAATGATTTTCCATCTGAAACTCCTATCACTTTAAATCTGTCTCATAACATCTGCAATACCAGGTAAAAAAATTGAATCTATACCTGTAAGACATGAAAGAAACACCACCAACTTGAAATCTTGTCTCATTTTGATAAATTATACCTACCTATTGTCTTGTCATTTTTTGTGATCGTCTAACTGTACTTTCTAGTTGGAAGAAGAAGAATCTTCTTCAGTAGGTGAAAAGATATATGCAGAATGGATTATGCTGGGGAAATAAAACAAATGCTTCCAAATGTAAAATAAAATTGGGGAAAAAAGGAAATTGTTTTTCCCCTCTCGTTTCTTCCAGATCTTAGCAACTTACAACATTTCCATTAGCACTTAGTTATATTAAAGTAATAATGTTTTTTAAAAAAAAGGTGGGAGTGAGACTTTCAAGTTGATGTTATTCTTTTAATGGGAATAATGTTCTCCTAGGATATACAGCATGAAAATTGATTCCCCCTCCTACACATTCCTTTTCTACCTCTTTACTGTAGTAGAGATAGCGTCTACAATTTTTATTACTACAAGTCCTCATTTCACTTCTCATTCATGACTCTGTTTTCACTAGCAGAAATAATTTAATCCTTTTCCTCTGGGATTCTGGTGCCTGAAAATGTTCCCTTTCCACTCACATTGACTAGTTCGATGGGATTTGACGAATATGAAATTGATGTTCATGTGTGCCTATGTGTCTTCATGCACATAAAAGTAAAGCTGCCTGAAAGTTGTTGGGAGCACTGAAACGTTATGAGAGATCCTACTCATCTTCATGGACTATAGCTTGTTTTCCAATTTTAGAGAAGAGCTGTTGAATTGATTTGCAATAGGTTGATACTTGGATAATAAAAGTGGGGTAATTAAGATGTATTAATTTTATTCATTTTGCATGTGTAATAAGTAGCTGGCTTTTAATTGGGGGAAAAAAGCTGTTAAAAAAATTGCACAGGGGTAATTCAAAATAAGAAAAATCAGGAAAGAAAGTGGGAAAGCAATAGCAACCATGATGTTGATTAGAATATTTTTTGCATCTCTGTATATTTCTGTTGAAATACTTTGGATCATGAAACATAACAGTGCCTAGACTTAAGAAATTACATTTTCTTTTCATTCAGCAGAGACATGAACAGCATCCCCCAATATCCTGAAACCTTATGTCCCAATTTCACTGACATAGCTGCAGATTCTGACAAAAATAAAGGTAAGTTATATTAACAACTGAAGCTGGGTTTTGCACACTTTGTCAAGCAGTCTGTTTCAAGTGCTAATAACACTTGTATACACCAACTTGATAGACATGTTATTAGAACTTGACTTACTTCTAAACAAGTTAAGAGCAAAGTTAGCAAATGAAAGCTTATAACCTTGATACTTTTTGCTGCATCTTCTCTGTGTGAAGACAGCATTTACCTTTCAACTCACGTTTTAGGTATTCTTTGTTTTTTCATCCTCTTGCTTTGCACAGATTTATGTCTAGAAGTAATGTGTTTGGGAGATCAAGAGCACTGGTCGCTGTGTTAAAATGAAGCTCGGCATCAAATCAAATACGAGCATTTTTCTCATTTTCTACAGTCAGGACTTGCTCTCTTTGAAAGCAGTAATGAATGAGGTTGGGTTGGGCTGGGCTGTTAAAACTCTTGAGTTTTCATTGTTTGTATCTCAAAGGGAAGTAATATTAACTTGTCGAGTGGGATTCATAAAAGCAACAGGCTACATCGTGAGGTGGAGTTTGAAAGCTGGTTAGGACACATGGTTCTTTGAGCAGCAGAACTGCCTGCTCGTGACTGTCTCTTCTGCTGTAGGTTTAACCTGTGTCTGGTAGGATACAAATGCTGATTAAATTTTTTCCACGGTAGCAATATTCATAATATCTATCGTGTGAAATAATGAAATAGAGCTAACTTTGCAACCGTTGTCTTACGGAGACTGCTAATTTGGATTTTTTCCTTTTTCCGGCTCCCTGTTCTCACAGAGTTGATAGGAACCAACTATCTGTGGGCAGTCAGGGCACTCAGTCCGTAGAGAGCAGCACAATGAGTATCTGCCCTAGGGGCTAAATACAGCCGTAACGAGTTCACGTATTGTTTGGTTGTGGATGGCTCTAGTCTATTAAAAACCCAAGCCTCTTCCCGCTGCATTTGTGCGGTTGGACTTCAGAGATGGTTACTGACTGATGGGTGGGGGCGAGGGGGAGGCTGGTGGGGATTGTATCCCTGCCGTCTGTCCTGTTGTGAGGAAGAGTGCCACCTTGGCACTGGAGGCTGATGACATAAGGACTCTCTGTAAAAATTTCTTGCCATGCTTTGTTGAATTTCAGCTTCTCGGTTCAAGTGTTTTTATATATTTAATACGTAGAAATTTTGAGATTTGTTTAAAGATTGACATTCATCACAGAAAAAATAGATTGGTTAGTAACTCTGGACTTTTTATCTAGCATACAGTCCTTATGGTGGATCTGGGAATAAAGTGTCATTGTGGTACTCAGAGTTTGTGGAGCCTCCTTCCTATTCTGCATTTCATTCCCTTTTCCCTTTTTAGGTCTCTACCCAACAGGAGACTTGTGGCCTGCCCAGCCAGTCTGCCTGACAAACAGTTTAAACTATAACCTTGAGAATAATATACCATGCATGATCCAAGAAACCCCCTCTGTCCACAACAGGCAAGTTATGTTTTATATAAACAGTATGGATAATGCTTTGTTCAGGTTTCTGTGATGCAGAGGACCACACTTGAGCTTATCTTACAATATTTGTAAGGCAGGTGATAGCTAAAGTAAAATTTTTGCTGTCACTTTGATCTTAGTTCTAGTTGTTTATGCTCTTCCATTAGTATATCATGATGAATTTTGCTAAAACAAATTCACTGGTGTTCCTGCTCATATGTAGATATTCCAGAACGTCTTTCAAATTTAATTAAATACCTTTTGGAAAGCTTTTAATTTTCTCCACTTCTTTCGCATGGCCAGGCAGAGGGCCTGGCTTTTAGGTTTGTTTTCCTCTTGCTAAATACATAGCCTCTGTATATCATGGGGTGTGTTATGCAGTGTGTATTCATATTAAATGACATGAACAAACATTGTTAAATAAAGGCAAATAGACCAAAAAAAATTGGTCCGTTTGAGGCTGTGTGTAGATTTGGGTTGATCTTCCTGTAGTAGTGAACTTGAGTAATTCTGGTGCTTCAGACTCTCCACACTGCAAATTTTACTAATGAAAGATGCACCATAAACTAGTGAGAAGAAATACTCTGCCACCACATAGCAGGGAAATACAGCCAGTTCTTCAGGTCATATCCTGTCATCCGAAATGACAGAGTGGTAACGTAGAAATCCCCAAATGGTGGTCTTGTGATCCCAACCAGCCTGCTCACCTGACTTCTAACTGTTGTGTCAACAGACTGCAGCCCTAAAGATGGGGAGCAATTGCCAACGGTCTGTCCGACTCTTAAGTCAGATGAAATACATGGTGATTTGTGGCAGATTCTGTGTTACATTACTTTGCTTTCATATGCCCATCTCAATTTGGACTTTATATGCAAAAATTCATGTAATTATTTATTCATATGTAGTAATGATAACTTATGATAACTTCTTGCCTGAACAGTAAAGCTGAATTAGCACAACTTGATGTGAAATCCTTTTATATGCTTATCTTGTCCAGACTGGGTCCAGACTTGGACTTCTTCAAGCTCTCTGCATAACAGGGCTTGTTTCACTTCTGACGTACCTTTAAGAATTACTTTTGAAAAGTCGTCTTGAAATTCTTAAATTACTTCTATTAAAACAAGTCTAATCCCCACAAATTAATATGTAGTTTAGGAAACATATCATTTAACAGGACTTCAACACGTGTGGTAGGGAAA
>NW_009204319.1:33137-47070 GCF_000690835.1 Fulmarus glacialis
GCCATTTTAATTGGTATTCTCAAGCATTCAAACGCTTGAGAATGTGTTACAGTTTCTTCTATTTCAAATCACATCATTTCACTTCATATCTACCATTTCCATGGTTGTCGGAAAGAAGTACAATTATTTTCTTTTTACAGAGGAAGAAGTTAAACCCAGTTAGGTGTTGCAGGACTCTGGTAGCTGTCACTACAAGTTGTTCATCCTCACAGAGGAAAAAGAGCTCAGTGAGGGAATCGCTGGGATTATGTAGTGGCACAGAGTAGGTAGTGGCAGAATTGGCAAGTGGAATGTGAAAAGCCTCATCATCTGTTACAGGCATTTTGCATCCAATAGCTTTACATTAAATAAGTATTTCTAAATAACTTTCAGCAGTTCTGCGAATTGTTTCTGACAGCAGATTTTTTTTTTTTCTTGGGACAGCTTCATTGACTGGAATGCAGCTTGTGACAGCCAGTTTTCCAACATGTATTGTCCACTAGAGATGAGCGAGTATGGTGCTTTCCCAGAAGGTAAGATGAAATAAAGCTTATGAATTATCACTGAGTGTGTTTTTTTTCTCTCACCTTTTATAGAACAAAAGGCTGAGCTCGTCTATAAACATCTGGGCGTTCATTGCTTAAGCGGACTTTACGGTTTCCAGCTGACTGGATGCTCTGTAGTAATAAACAATGTCTGCATGTGGCGGATGAGAAGACTGGTCTTCGTATGGAGTTATTAAGCCTGAAAAGCCAGTATACAGGACTCTGTCTGAGGGAATAGAGAGAAATGTTCGTGACCACAGTATTACACAAATCTTTTTGCACAATTTTCTTTGTTTCCCCTCTGGCAGGCTTCTGCCTTCCAGTGTGTGAAACAGAAGGCCTCTTGTGACCAATTACCTTTCCAGGCTAGAGTTTCTTGGCTTGGGAAACACACTGGCAGCAACCTAGAATTCTTTAGCATTACCTAAGCAATAATTAAAGGTCAGGCTACAGTATCACAGGCAGCACAGCGATCCCTTGGGTGCTTAGAGCTGAGGCATGTTGGCAGTGAAGCCTGGGTAGGCTCTGCCATGCACGTTCTGTGGCTAATAAAGACTCTGTTCTCCGGTAGAGAGATTGCCAACTCTTTATCCTGTCCTCCTGATAGCAATTTGTTAGTGAGTCCCTAATACAGAGTGGTAGTCTTGTTAACAGAAATTGTTACGCTTCGCTGCTGTGCTGCCCTGAAGGTGCCTGAAGTCACTGAAGGCTTAGGTCGGTTCCAGCCTGGCTCACTCCGAGAAGATTCAATGTTCCTCCACAGAAATGTTAGTAGTGTTTATATTGCAAAAGCTTTATTTTGTCTTCCTGCTTTTAAAAACTGCAGAAAACATGAACTACCCCAGTGGCTTCCCGACTACTGCAGCGGTGCAGAATACAGCCTTCATTGACCAGAACTGTCCCTCCACCTGGAACGCGCCTCCCAACATGCCACCTACCTGGGAGCCCGCCAGTTACGTCAACTCCACAGTGAGTATTGTCACTGCGAGGCGCTGCCCTCCTGTGCCTCTTCAAAGCCTTCCCAGTGCATTCCTATCTTTCCCCTACCTGTTGCTCACATTTTCTTCATGATGCCTTTAAGTAGCCTGATGGATGTATTTGATGCATTGGTAGCATGGCTTTTTCCCAGGTTTTGGTCAAGGTTGTTACTGGACCTTGTCTGTGAAATTTTAAGACAGATCCTTTTGCCCTGAAAATTGACTAAAATCATCTTACATATGGAAAAACATTTTGGACTTGCGTAGTCTACTGAGACTTCTTGCTATCAAAATCAGCCTTTCCAGATGAGGGTAAAACACAAAAAGTGCTGACAGCAAAACCCAAAGAGACTGGAAATTGTAGAGCTGAATGGACAGCTGCTGTCAGTGACTTTGACAGGTTTTTTTGCTAGGAAATCCAAGTGATTTAAGCTGGATTTGTGCAGATTTTTGAATGCTGACTTTGACCTGTTATGCTCTAGACCAGCCATCCCATAGTGCAATGTAGTGACTTCAGTTCAAGGTGGTCTTTAATTGTAACCACCTTCTCTTCTGCTCATAGTTAAAAATCTTCTATTTTAGAATTTTTTTTATTTACAGTAGATTTATTTTGAATAAAACTAACCAAATAAAGCAAGAAATATTTCCAACTACAAAAGTGAAAATTCTGCTGTGTTAAACAGTGGCAAAACTGGTAGAACAGTGTTTCCTAAAATAAATGTGGCTTTATTTCATATTTTATTCAGGAAACACAGAAGGTAGAAATTGGAAAATACATTAGATAATTCAGTTCATTTCCCTGGTGAGCTTTTCCCCACAATACATTTCAGTGTTTCATTCAGTTTTAAAAGTCCCAAGACTTCCATGACCTTCTCCGAGAGACTTCTTTGCAGACTAACACATCTTGCCCTCCAGGAGGTTCTTTATAAGCTTTCGAAATTTTCTAACTAAATTCCCTAGTTCCCAGTTATAGTCTCTTTTCCATACTGAATATCCCTCTCTGCTCCCGGCGTGCATAATCTTTCAGTACTGACACATACTTCAACCTTTTTCTTGTCATTTCTTAGGCGTCTTTCTCTTTTAACTCTCAAAACATGCATGGTGCACTTCAGGTGTCTTCCATTTCTCCCTTATTTTTCTTAACAGCCTGACCAGAACTGAATATTGTGTTCCTCTTACAGTAATATCGGTGCTGTGCAGGG
Source organism: Fulmarus glacialis (assembly GCF_000690835.1). Taxonomy (NCBI): domain Eukaryota; kingdom Metazoa; phylum Chordata; class Aves; order Procellariiformes; family Procellariidae; genus Fulmarus; species Fulmarus glacialis. The sequence goes on from NW_009204319.1 coordinate 35,841, forward strand.
AGGAGCTCATATGGCTTCATTTAGCGAAGTGCCTTTGCACACACACACACTAATGCTGCTGTACTATTTTCGGCAGCCATATTGCTTTGTAAATTGGTATACAATTTTCTACTTGTGTGTTTCCTAAGTTCTCTGCATAAATGCTGCTTCCTCCCATTAATACTACATTTCCATGTTTTCTTTGGCAAATGGTCATTCTGCAGTTTCCCATGATCATTTTATCTTGCCCTACAGCCCTACCTCTCAAGCACCCGAAGCTTGTCTCCAATGTCTGGACTTTTTGGTTCCATCTGGGCACCTCAGAGTGATGTTTATGAAAGCTGCTGCCCCGTCAGTGCCACGACCCAACACTCGACCCACGTGGAGAACCAGGCAGTTATGTGTAAGCAGGAATACTATCCGAGGTTTAACCCTTTCCGTGCCTACATGAACTTGGACATATGGACTACAGCAGCCAATCGAAATGCAAATTTCCCACTTTCGAGGGACTCGGGTTACTGTGGAAACGTGTGAAAGGAATTTGATTTAAAAATGTGAATAAAGATGCTTGCAATTTTGATTACTAGAGTAAGCTGGTTGTTGAATAGATTACAATGTTGGTGGATATTTTGGCACTTTTATATTGAAAATAAATTTTTTTTACTGAAGTCTGAGCATTCAGTGCGTTTTAAAAAGCAAAGCATATTCAGGACGCTGTTATTGTCAGGTGAAGGCTATAAATTTAAAAATCAAATTTTTTCAAGAATGAGGGTGGTATTAGGTTCTTAAAAGCATCCATGAACCTGTACTGCACGTTTCTTCTGAAGTTTACATTCTGTGGTATAAATTAGGAGTGGTTTAGCATTTGTAGGTACAAACTTACACCCGTAAGTAATCGCATCTGTACCAAACAGTAACACTGGGGACCTGCCTGTTGATGCAGATCAGAGATTTTCCAAGTGGTGCCACTTCTACTGCTGACATAGTTATTTGTGGGTGTAAACTTCTGGCAATAGAAAAAAGGTTGAATTGTGGCTTGTTTATCTGGCTTCAGAATGCAGGCTGTCACTTGGACGATGTTACACTTGTGCAGTGTGGGTGAGTGGGCATTTCTTTCAGGAGCTTTTCTTGCGAGTGACTCCTGACATTTTGTGTTTATATTTTTAGCCTTCATGTTGCGATAGCATTTTCAGTGCATTTAATTGCCCTTGTTTAAAATGCCAAAGCTTGAACTGGAACAAATATTTCTTTGAGAGCGGAGTTCACACCACTCTCCAAAACAGAACAGCATTGTGTTAGCTCGTGTTATGAGACTAAATCTTTGTAGTGGGAAAGGCAGCCAGGGAAGTGCTGCCTTCCAGTTCAGGGCTGAATCTTTCCTTCATGCAAGCTGTCTCTGATGACCGCTCCCGTAGAGCCCTTTGTTCTGGCATGGCAGAGCCACTCTTAGGTGGCAGAAAAAGGGGAGGGCATCCTTAGATTCAGAGGTGGTCTTGACAAAAGGACTTGTTAAGCCCGGAGAAAGAGAGAGTAAAGGGGGATCCAGTAGCAGCCTTGTACAGCTGCTTGAAGGAGAGCCATAGAGATGGCAGAACCAAAGCCTGTGGTGGCTGCAGGCATTACGGTAATTGGCAGCAGTCACGGGTTGCCACATGGGAGTTCAGGTTGAACATGAGTGACTTCCCTCAGAGGGTGGTGCTGCAGGAGAATGGGGTTGCCCCGAGGGGTGGACAGGTCTCTGTGCTTGGAGGTGTTCATGACGCGGCTGAACGAAGCTGCGTGTAACCTGCTCTGGTGGTGGTGGCAGTCCTGCTCCTTGTGGGAGGTCGGACCCCTGAGAGACCGCCAAGGTCCAGTCACCATTTTGAGGATTCTGTGAACTTGAGCAAGTTCCTTACTTTTTGCTACTTTAATTGTTTTCCTCTTGCCCTTTGAACTCAGACTGACTGGAAGATAAGAACTCTGATGACAAAATGTTGAGGCTTTCACATTTGTTTTTATTCGAAGGCAGAGCAGAAAATGCACTGCAAAATAGCTGACAGCCTGTGTGCAAGGCTACTTGGCAGGCTGAGCTCCCAGACCTAAATTCTGGCCCTACCAGCCTCACCACGTTGCTGAGCTATCAGACCAGCTCCTCTGACTTGGCTGAAACCAGCATCCCAACTCTTGAAATGTTTCGCCAGAAACAGTGCGTTTCCACAAAAAGTTTATTTCAGTAAATCAACAGTTCTTGCAAAGAAGGCTTTGCTGAAAGATACCCTGCCAGCTATGCTTTCCCGTGTGTTTGAGTTAGCTCAGAAAGAGGTAGCAACTGGGTGGGATAGTCAAAAGCTGCTACATTTACCTGCTTTAACTGCTCATGCGGAAGGTGCTCCTAAGCCTTCCTTTGGTTTCTAGGTCAGAAAAATGGGATGGTCACTGAATGCTTTTCAAAACCGTGCTGGTTTAATGGCTTGATCAGGAACTAGCGCCTGGAGTCTTTGGCTGCTTTCCATGATGAGTTGTGCTGGGCGGGAATCTGTTTGACTCTGGAGTTGAATCAAGTACTTGTGATTCTGAAGGAAAGTTGACATGCTCATATGAACTTTGATGCTCCTGAAATCGGTACTAAGCCATGAGAAGTAGTCATAACCACTGACATGCTTTCTGTGCACCTTTTGCCTGTGGCAGGAGACTTCAGGAGGAATAGAGTGGGAGTGCACGCACAATAAATATGGAGGAAAAAAAACAAGTGATCGTTTGGTTTGAAATGCAATGAAGTTCTTTATTCCCTGGATAATATTGCTTGTTGTATAGCATGTTCATTGAATTTTGGATGTGCAAAGCTGCGCTCAGTTAGCTTACCCATCTCATTCTGTTAATTCTGTTAACTGTTTTAAGGAGATCTGTATTTTCCGTGCACTGAAGTGAAGCTTTTCCTCAAGTACCAGTGTAAGGAGATGCTTTTCTTATATCTGCAACAAACTGTAACAACAACAACAAAACCTCACGGAGTTCTGATTGGCACCAATCACTGATCGGCACTGTTGTACCTAACGTGTATGTTCTAGACAGACTAAATCACTGAAAAAGAGAAAAAAAATCATGCAGTAAACCAAGAAAAGACACTGGAGAGTTCAGAGCAAAAAAAGTTAGGAATGTTTGGAAAAGAAGACCTCTGTGAAAAAGTTGGTCAGAGTTGTTAAAGTGCCAGCAAAAGACAAGGGAAATGAGCCGCAAACAACTTGAGAAATATTGCTAAGAAAGGAAACAATCATTCTCTTTAATCAAACCAGAACAGATCAAGAAGTAATTCCCCCGGGAGCTGTGTAGTATTAGGCAAAGCATTTCATGTAACTTTTCATAACAATAACTAAGGAATGTAACAAGCTCATTAAGTTACCAGGAATAATTGCTGCCATCAGGAGACATCTGTAGCTTAATTAGCAATCCACTGAATGCAAGTGGATTTGGGCTCAGTTAAAAGTCATTCTTCCTACAGTAAAGGGGAAGATGAAATGAATAATTCCACTACAAATTTCTTTGTACCAAAATGATTGTAATTCTACTGGAGTGAAAACTGGAGAGGTTGCTCTAAAGACATCTCATTGTCGTGAGCAAAATAATTCCTAATTTCTTGCCTTGTGCCAGGAATTCCTTACAGCAGGATCAGGAGCTTCACTGATCTCTCTGAAACTGGTACCGTTTTTCTGAGAAACTTCAGCAAAAGAAGTTCTCGGTTAACCCAAGAAATGGTTAAGGTTGCAAGGGGAAAACCAAAAATACCAGTATAAAAGCGGACTAGCTTGCACAGTTCACTAGTAGGGCTGGTTGTAGAAGGGGGGGAAAAGTCATGGGCAGTTCCAAGCATTAAGTGTTGATTTCTGTCCCAGTGCGAACGCTACATAAACTCAGGCCATTCAGTGTTTAAGACAAGACATGGAAGAAGTGACAGCCACCTGTGCTCCCTGCTCCCAGGGGGTTTGTGGCTTCTTAGATGTGCATTGGGAATTGGAGGCACCAAGTTACCGCTGTCCTTGGACAGGACACACAGGACATCTTGGCCAAGCCTGCCTGGTTTGTCCAGAATTTCCATCCTGGAGCCAGGGAATATTCCTGGCACGTTTTGTGAATGTTTATAGGTACTACGAGAGACAACATTTGGACAAAGCCAACATCTACTGCAGGGGTGTTCAGGTGCCGTAGCCTGGCCAGTCTGCAGCAAGCCCCTCACAGCATTAAGCTGGAGAGCTATGGGAAGAGGAGCATCCAATGCAGCTTCTCGGTAGTAGAGGGCAATGCTCCGCGGGGACCCTGTTTCTTGGTCAGTGGGGCTGCTACAGTGCTGAGCTTGCTTCTGCAGGGAGGGATTTGGACTGCCCAGCAGCCTGGCTGCCACTGGTCGGGCCTGGGAGCTGGGTTTGAACTGCTTGGCCAGACCAAGCAGCAAATACCACGTGCGGGGTTCAAAGCACGTGGGGGACAGTACAATTCCCTGAAGGCAGACTTACCCAGGGACCGTGTTTTTTGCTTGCTCTCATGGCTTTGTCACCTGCAATTGGCAGGTCTGTCCTACAGCTTCTGCAGCTGGACCTGGGTGTATAGGACTGTTCCAGCTCCTGGAAAGCAACAACCAGCAAACAGCTGGCTGCTGCACTTGCAGCAATGAGCCTGAAAGCTCTGAGGGCAGCCGAGAGATCTGATATCCAGAGGGCAAATGAGCTTATTAAAGAGAACCTTGACTATCTTAATCCCCTGAAGAGGGCGGAAGGGGAGGAAGCAGGGGAGGTGCTCACTGCCTGCACTGCGGCTGGCAGTGCCCTCAGTTCCAGCACCTAACTTCCCTCTGCCTCGGGAGAAGCCCTGGTGCCGCCTGGGTAGCTGCAGCCTCAGCAGCACCGCAGGTTCCTGCAGAGCCAACACTGCCATCCTGCCAGGTGAGCTCTTGGCTGGTCTTTAGGGTGGTAGGTTGGGCGTTGCTTTCCAGCGTTTGCTTTCTTCCCATCCAGCCTCAGGGAACACCCGTTGTTTATTTTTCTTAGTCATCGAGTCACCTCCATCTTCTTTTCCCATCTCCACGTACTTGCTTTGCTTTCAGCAATTTGTGGAAGAGGTGCACGGCAGCACCTTCTCATCACCATAGGCACGTTTTAGTTGTACCTTTGATTCCTCTTCCCCATCTTGTTGTTCCGTCTGCCCGTCCACTTCTGTGGGGGAAATGGCTCGGGGCAGGGCTTATCGCATCCTCTTCTGCAGCACCCTTGGGTGGGCTGAGGGTCACTGTCTCCCCAGGACTGCTGTGTTGGCATGGCCCTCCTCTGTCCCAGCGGCAATGCAACAGTTGCCCTGCCTTTCTGACAGGCAGGAGGCTGGAAGAGTTAGGTGTCCCCGCTGAAGGAGGTCCCTGGCGTTGGTTGGGAAAGTTGCCCAGTCCTGCACTGGAGGAGGCTCTGCTGGGCGAGACCCAGCAATGCTCCCCGATTCCGCAAGCTGGGGGACATGCAGGAGCAGGAGGCAGTGGACAATCTGTGCTCTGCCCCATCGTGGGCGAGTGACAAGAGCAGTGCGGGCCGAGGATTTCTTGTCCCAGCCCTACAAGGCAGTGTCACAGCTGAGGTCCTGGGAGCTCGCACCCGCCTCTGCAGCTCATCACTAATGCACGGACACAGGCGCTCCCCTGCTGCTGAAAGCTGAATATTACTGCTCCTCCCTCCATCTCTGGAGTGGGTTTCCCTGCAAAAGCCGTCTGTCCGTGCCTGCCTGACAAAAACGCCTCCTTTGTCACTGTGGGTCGCACACCATGTGGCTCGCTTTTTCTGTGACCTCTGCTGTATTTCATTTCTTGCTGCTTTCTTCAACAACAACAACAGTGGCACAAACTCTCAAACCTTTTCTAACTTCGGGGTTGCTCTGAAGGGCGGCCGTTCTTAGCTGCTCCTCCGGTTGTGTGCAGGAGCTGCTCCCTGGACTGTTCAGGGGTTTTGCAGCCCTGCTTGGGGGTGATGGTGATTTGGTATTTCCATGCAGCCCCACACACCTCTCTGGAGTTTTTGTTGTTTGGAGGTTGTCAGCAACCCGCGTGAGCAGGGACCACGCTGGCCTGGAATGAGGGGCCTCCCCAGCATACGAACTGGTGCCAGATGAGCTGCTCTAGCTGGTGTGGACAAGCTTCTCATCTAGCGTGAACTGGTTATTTAATCATTGTCAGCTCAACTACCAGCAGCTAAGTTTGGCTCACTACTGAGCATGTACATATATATCTCTTGGAAGGAGCATGTTGCCTCCATGAGTGACCAAAAAGCCCCCATCCTCTTCAGTAAACCCAACTCCTGTGCAGTGACTTCGAGAAGGTGATGGTCCATACTCTGACCATCCCCACCACGCTCTGGGGTATTGCTGCTGTACCCGTGGGGTGACAGGCTCTGCCAGACCTCATTTCTCCAACCGCGCTGGCAAAACGCTCGGTTTGCTGGGAGCCATTTGTTTGGTTTTAATTTTGACTGAATGTACAGTTTGCAAAGGGAAGCTAATGCTTTCGCACGTCTTCGTTAGCACAGATGTGGAGGAAGCCTGCGTGCTGGACCTGCTCCGGCTCCCAGAGACGGTGACGTGGAATGCGGGTCGCCTTCGCCAGGCTGGGGGTCAGCGGGTGCTGTGGTGCGGGGCTGTCTCGAAACTAGAAATAACCTCCTTCTCACGCAACGTTGAGGTGCTGCAGCGAAGCGCTTGGCCATCAACGCCCTACGAGAACCTGCTGCGATTGCTGGTTCTGATTTAGGGAGAGAAATGTTTCACTTCATTCGCTCGACACGACCTTGTTAGATGAAAGGTGTTTTGCAATGCGGCGTAGGAAATGCCAAAGAGTGCAAACCAGATGCTGAGGCTGATAAGGGAACCTTGCGGAAACGGCAGAAAACACCATAACCTTCCCACCACTCTCCTCAGACCTGTGAGTCAGCGGCGTGGCTGCGGGAGCTTATTGCTTTCTTCTCGGCAGTGCTTGCGTGAGAAAGCAGCATCTCGGCGGCGTTCCTCCAGCCGCTTGCACGCAGGCTGGTTCACCCTTCCTCCAGCCCAGCTCATGACGGCGCATGCACCTCCTGGATGGGCCATGCGGCGCTCGTGAGGGAATGGAAAATGACCTCATTGCCGCCCTGTTTCTGGAGCAGCGTGGGAAGCCCTCTCTCCCCGTTGGCTCCCCTCATGCTTTTCAGCTGCACGACCCACGGTTTGTGGCGTAAACGGTTTCTGGAGCTCAGCAGCCGTTTCGTATCAATCTGCTCTTTCCATAGCTGCCTGCAGGTCGATCGGTCCCTCTGCGGACAGCTAGCAGTTGTTAACCAGAGGAGATGCCAGCGCTACTTCTGTTGATGAGAGCCTCTGCTTAATCATAGCTTGTGTTCCTCCTTCGGTTATTAGCTTTTAATTAGGCACCAACGACCTGTTCCCGTTGGCTAAGGACATCAAGCACACACTGCGCGTGTCTTTGGGCTCCCACTGTTAGTACTGTGTTCAGATCATGCACTTGCCAAATGACTTTGAGTACTGAGTTTCAGTTTTTCCTGTGTGTCCTTGGCATGTAATGCTCTTGCCAGGGCTGCAAGAAATCAGACCGTAGGTATCTTCTGCTTAATCAAGGCTCAGTTGTACAATTTTCCCACGCCGTTGCTCTGCTGAACACAGATGTGCTGAGCAATTTTCTCCTGGCACTTTGCTATCACTTTCACCACCGCTGCATCACAGCAAGCACAGCTGGTCTCCCTCTCTCCTGGCTTGCAGGGTTTCTTACGCTTTCGGTTGCAGCCTTGAACGTTGTGGCTCTGCATGGCCTGGCCTGAGCTGTCTGTGGCTTACGGGGTGGGATGCTCCTGATCGCCAGCAGAAACCTGGCACACAAATTAAAGAGCTGGTGGAGATGCCAGGGGTGGACAGCCTGTGGGGGCTGAGCTCAGAGTCACACAAGCTTTTCCTGTCTGTAAGTATTTCTGCCTTCTGAGCAAGATTCACAGGCAAGATTATGAGTTTCCCTTGCTGAACTTCATGACCCATGTCAATACCCTACAGCAACGTGCAACTTTTGGAAGCCCTCAACTGACAATGTCATTAAGGAGAGATATCTTTCTGCCTTTTAGAGATGGCCTGCACATTCACTGGTTGGTGAAGGGTTTGTTTGTTTTTTTCTAAGAAAGGAACCTTTCTGTTCACTTGAAAGGTTTTTAATAATTTATCAGTTTAAGGACTAATATTTGTCACGCAATTTGTTGAGGACCAAATAATGGCTTATGGAAATGCTTCAAAATCCTTAAGTGAGATATAAACTATCTGTTAACTCTTACTTACCAAGTAAGTAAGCCTGTGAGCATCCTCCAGAACAACTTACGTGACTGAAGCTCAGGAAGCTGCAGGTTTGGTTTTGGTTGCAAGAACCTCATATGCTGTTTGCCATAACAGAGAAACCTGAAGCCTAACAAAGACAGTATTCTTCTTTCTGAAGAGCTGACTTGAGGGATGAGCGAAAGGCACCTAGATGGCCTTCCTTCTGTCCTTCTCTCCTTCTCCTTGCTTCCCCTTGTTTGAGTAGTCCTTTGTCAGTTGACAGCCCCATCCGCAGACCTGTCAAGCAGGAGTTCAGCTGTCTTGGCCAAAGCATCATTGGTATTTTGTATAGAGAGAGTTTCTTAGAGAAGTCCTCAAGAGACTGAGTATTGAGTTCTATAAATAAAAATAAGAAACAGATGGCACCAGTTTCAAAAGTTAAGTGGTTTTTAACTAGTCCAGTAACTAATGTTCTTATATACCTACAAAAATATTACAGTTTTATCTTTGCAAAGATCAAAAGAACAACTTTGAACCACTTGCCAGGCACACGCAGCCATGCGTTTTAATAGATGACAGACCAAATGTATCCTTACAGTAATGGGACTCACTTGCCGATTTCAAATTCCCCGATGTGTTCCTGCAGTGAATAAAGCCTAATGACTGCTCTGGGTTGTTTTGGTTTTTTTGGGTTTTTTTGGTTTTTTTTTTTTTATTTTTTAATTACTACTACTGTGGACCCAGTGTTGCCTCAAACATACTGCGGATATTAAGAGAAGTCAAGTCTGCAAGTCTGGGGTCTGAGAGAGAGTCCGGTAAGGAAGCGTTTCACGTGAGAAAGAAGTAGGAAGCCTCTGGAGCTGCCCACGTCTCCTCAAGGGGCTGAGTATGTCAGCATCCACTCCGGTTTAGATCAATCTGCTTATTCATGGGTATCTGTTTTAACTTCCAGAAAGAGTCGGGGAGAAGTAAAACCATAGCATGCCTGAGTTAGATTGGTACATGCGGGCTCTGTGCTGCAGCGTGGTCTCTCAGACAGGTTGTACGTATGATGTCTAACATGACCGAACCCACGCGAGCTGCAGCACTGTCTAGCAGCAAGTGGAAATGTTGTGTGCCAGCTGCTGCAAACTCAGAAAACTGTCTTCCAGTTGTACAATTTATTCTGAGGGCAAAGAGGCCGCTTCTCCCAAGCTAGAGTAAACGTTTTGGAGTCCAGACTTTTTTAGAGTTACAGTTAGGCTAAAGCTTGCTCTTATGTGAGATGCAGACTTTTATTAGTTTGTTTACAAAACAGCTGCTTCTGCTTGCCACAAACACTGAACACTGGTTTAAAGTCTGTCTCTCCTGTGCCTCGCTGCTCTGCGCGTTAAGCCAAACCCCAGGCTGCCAGCAGGAAATGCCGCTGTGGGTGCCGTGACTCTTCGCTCCTTTTATCTTACTGAAACTTGGCTTCCCAGAACCTGGGCTTCCGTTTTGTTTGCCTGATTTGTTTGTTACGTGTATGTTTGTCTGTTTTTAAGGCGTCTAACTTTTTACTTAGCTTGATTGGAAAGCATATTTTTGGCAATGGTGATGGAAGTATAGAGCCCAGTTGAAAAAACCCTGGATCTGGTAATGGTACCCTTCTTCTGCAGTCCCCATTAAAACGGCCTGGAGTCAAGTTTCCAGAAGGCCTATGTGAGAAGCTGGAGGTCAATGTCACCTCCAAAATCTGTGCAAAAAATCTGTGGCAGGGATGTTTTCTCAAATTCAGTCTTATCATTAGACCTTAATGTGTCTCCTACAATAAAGAGAGAAGGAAAGAAAGTCAGCTTTCGTTTGGTAGGTAGATCATCAGCAGGTCACATTTAGTGACGTTTCTAATGTGCTTTAAGAATTGGACAACACAGTCTTACCTCAGTGACAACAGAGGGAGAGACTTTGGGATCCTGCTGTCCCTTTAGACATGTAAGAGTTTAGCATTTATTTCTCAGGTGTCCCACATTCAGCTGGCACCTCATATCTGGAGGCCCTGGGGTTTAGATGCTACAGTTCCTGTTGGGTCTCTGGCTCTGCTTCTGAGGATGCTCAGGATGTCTCAGCACAGCTGGTGCCAACCATCCCTGCCGGTGTCCTCTGGTTGAGCTCTCACTCTTATCTCCTCTGCCCACCTTTTCTGCAAGGCTTAATCCAGTTCCTAATCACCTGGCTCCTTCAGAAAACATGTCCAGAAAAGGAGAAAGTAGCACCTCCTTTTCTTCTGTAACTCAGTTGTAGGAGCATTTACAGAGGTTTGGGGAGCCCCCAGGTTCCCAAAAAATCCCCTCTGCCACAGGACTGGAGCAGGCACAGGGTATCTGCCCTGAAATTCTGCACATATCCTGCTTATTGTAGGAAAAGGAGCAGTTGTGACAGCTTGTCTCACGTGCAGGTTTCCACAGCCTCTCGGGCAGAAGCTTTCCAGAGCCAGGCAAAGCCAGTGCCTCTGCGTGCAGGAGCAGTCTTGTCCTGCTGCCTGCCAAATGCGGGCTGGATTAAACGTACATACTTGCGGTACCCCAGCTCTCGGCTGCTTCCCCACTGGCAGGACAGGGAGCTGTTGTTGTCTCTGGTCTGTCCCGTCTTCTGGCTTTCTATCCTGGAGGAACGGGAATGGAGCAAGGAGGGGTGGATGCAAGCCCCCCTCCGGACAGACGGCCCTGCAGCACCTCAGCGCCTTCGCTACCTGATTTCCTCTTTAAAATGCAGTAGGGGTCCATCTAATTAGAGAGTAAATACACAGTTAAAGGCACAGCTTTATCTACAAAGTTGTTCTCTTTCATGCCAAAAGTTACAGGGAAAAGCAAGGGTCGGAGGGGCAGGAAAACCCCTGGCTGAACTCGGGAGCGGGAAGCGCGAAACTTTAAGGACAAGACAGGACAGAGAAGCCTCGGAGGCACAGTGGTGAGCCTCTCATTTCCCGGTGCCTCGAGGG
>NW_009204320.1:0-1517 GCF_000690835.1 Fulmarus glacialis
GTCACTGCCACCCCTGTACATAGACAATAAACCATCTCAGAAGGGGCCAGCGCCTGTGTTGCCTCTGTCACCCCGCGTCACCCGTCACCTCCTGTCCCATCACCCAGGGGTGACACATTCCTGCCACCTCCCGTCCTTCTCCGTCCCCCCAGGGTGAGGAAGCGTCACCTCCCTCAACCCAAGTGACACATCCCTGTGACTCCGTCCCGCCCTGGGGCACCACGTCCCTGTCCCCAAGCCTGCCTGTCACCTCCTGTCCCTGTCACCTCCGGGTGACATGTGGCCCTCACTTTCCCTGCAGTGGCCCAGCCCTGGGGTCCCCAAGACCTTGTCCCCCATCCCTGGCAACCTCATCCCATCTTCTCCCCCTTCGCTGTCCCCAACCTGTCCCCTTTGTCCTCGTCACTTCCCCCTCCCTGTTCTGCTCCCCAGTGCCACCCTGTCCCCACACCCTCCACCCCCATCCTGTCCCCTCCACGGCTGCTCCATCCCCTCCACCCTTATCCCCTCTGTCCCCACCCCGTCCTCGTCCCTGACCCGTCCCCATCCTTGTCCCCTCCATCCTTGTCCCCTCCATCCTTGTCCCCTCCATCCTTGTCCCTGACCTGTCCCCTCTTGTCCCCATCTTTGTTCCCTTCATCCTTGTCCCTGACCTGTCCCCTCTTGTCCCCATCTTTGTTCCCTTCATCCTTGTCCCTGACCTGTCCCCTCTTGTCCCCAACTTGTCCCCATCCTTGTTCCCTCCATCCTTGTCCCCAACCTGTTCCCTTTTGTCCCTATCCTTGTGCCTGTCCTTGTTCCCTCCATCCTTGTCCCCGACCTGTCCCTATCCTTTGTCCCTATCCTTGTCCCCGTCCTTGTCCCCTCCATCGTCCCCTTCATCCTTGTCCCCTCCATCCTTGTCCCCTCCCTTCATCCTTGTCCCTGACCTGTCCCCTCTTGTCCCCATCTTTGTTCCCTTCATCCTTGTCCCTGACCTGTCCCCTCTTGTCCCCATCTTTGTTCCCTTCATCCTTGTCCCTGACCTGTCCCCTCTTGTCCCCATCTTTGTTCCCTTCATCCTTGTCCCTGACCTGTCCCCTCTTGTCCCCATCTTTGTTCCCTTCATCCTTGTCCCTGACCTGTCCCCTCTTGTCCCCATCTTTGTTCCCTTCATCCTTGTCCCTGACCTGTCCCCTCTTGTCCCCATCTTTGTTCCCTTCATCCTTGTCCCTGACCTGTCCCCTCTTGTCCCCATCTTTGTTCCCTTCATCCTTGTCCCTGACCTGTCCCCTCTTGTCCATCCTTGTCCCTGTCTTTGTCCCCATCCTTGTCCCCCCCCGTCCCCACAGACGGGACACGCTTACAAAAATACCCTTTTTTTTATTTACAGGCCCCCGCCCCGCAGCAGCGACACCTCCCAGGCGCTAACGGCTCCCGCGGGCGCTGCAAGGAAGGGGAGAGCCGTGAGCGGGGGGGCACCCCGACCCCGGGGGTGTCACACATGTCCCCCTGCACCCCCCCCCGTTGTCCCCCTC
>NW_009204321.1:0-18259 GCF_000690835.1 Fulmarus glacialis
GCCGCGTTAGCTGCTGGTGCGGGGCTTCAGCTGGGCTTCGAAAAGGGCACGGACCGCCCGGCTGCCGCACGCTCCCCCACCGGGGGTGCGTATTTCCCCGTCTTCGTGCAGCACCGCACGAATTTAGACGTCGAGAAATGTCAGTTTGCGCAGAGTCAGGAGCTTCTGTTTGCAGCTGCCGCTCGCGTAGGAACCAGTGTCATCAGGGGCTGCAAGACGTTGTGGAGACTGATGTCTCTTCCATACAAGCATCCTTCCAAATACTCTGCAATTTGAAAATCGTGTGCTACCGTATTTGTTTTATTTGCACTTTTTCTACCACGGCTTTGCTTTACTTGTCGCTAGTGATATTCTGTGCAATCTATAATACATACATTTTTACTGTAGCTTTGGAGTGTGACTGTTATAACTAACATATTCTAACTAGTAGCTAAGCAATGACAGGAGGGAAACAATACCTTTCCAAAGAAGCACAGAAAACAAGAATCATTCAAACCACTTCAGAATATCGGATAGCCAAGTTCAATTTACAACGCAAATTCATAAAACACTTTTTACAGAGTTGCCCGGGTCTGAAATCATACTCTTAATCCTTGCATGTCACCGTCGAAACAGAACGACAACTCCACAATTTTTAAAGCTTCACAAATGCCATAGCATATTATTAGTATTTTCACCGTGAAAACATTGGATGGTTTTTGGAAGCCCAGGGTCAGAAATAGTTATTTTGTTGGACTTGGACAATTAACAGTGACTGACCTCACAGTAGGATTAGTTGCCTTATCAAGTCACATGGAAGCAAACAGAATATTTTACCAAGAAAAACAGCTGTTGTGAGCTGAAGTATGAGTTTGGAGGAGCACCATACCTACGCGGCAAGAGAAGAAAGGGTATCATTTCGTGTAGCTCCCTGTTGCAGCTTAACAAGCCAGTGCGGAAGAGAGAGTTGAAATCAATCAAAACAAAAGCAGCACATCTCCAAGTGGTTTTGAACAGACCAGCTTTACAACAAGAGAGGGTATCAAAGCTCAAGGTGTGAATGTTTTATTGCCTCCTTGACTGTCAGAACTGAAAAACGGTTTAATAAATGTATCTGCTTCACACCATGCTTCCCTCCTTGCAGTGTTAAAAGAAGAGAAACCTGTCAGCTAAAAAACTGATTAATTCCTTCAACCACCGGTTAGTCAGCTGAAAATAACCTGCCGAAGCCCATTTTGTTGCCATTTCTGAAGTTACTGACAAGTAATGTGAAGCTTAATTGAGTGCTAAATAGTCTAGGACATTGTGTACCTCATAAAATTACTGTATTAATAGATAATGTATTGATGCAGTCTCTTGCCTTCAGAAACAAAGACTAGTCTCAAGGCAGGGTGTGGTCTTGCTGATGTTTGCCTTCACCTGCAAACTACCCTAACTCTTGCCGTTCAGTCTCACTTTTCTTGCCTCAGGGAACGAGCTTTTTCTGTAAAAAACAGAACCAGCTTCTGAGCATCTGATATAAATGAGTTCCATTATCAAGTTTCTGTACCAAAAAGGAGTAAGAGCTTCTGTTGCACAGAGAATGCCTGTTCCAGGATGCGCTGTGCAAATTTAGATATGATGATCACTGCAGTGTAAACCTGCTGTGCCCAGTGTGACAAATTAATGCTAGGGAAGAAAGGTGAGTTTGGACATTTGGTGAGTAACTGGATCATCATCACCCAAAGGTCTCCCAGAGTTCTTGAAAAGCCACTGTTCGTCCCTATCACGTCAATCGCTATGTGCCTACTAGTAATGACTTGCAAACTTGCACCAAATAAAAAACAAAGAAAATGCTTATGATTAAGATCTTATGATTTGCAGTGAGTACTTGGAAGAAGAAAATAATATTTCAAATTATATCAATTGAAATTCAACTGGAGCACAGTATTCATTTTACTTTACCCATTGAAAAGTTAGTTCTCTAAACAAAATTAGATTAGATAAATTTCTTCTGTAAGATCCTACAAATACCAAAAAGATACCATGTTTTCATCAAGAAACACTTATGTCACACTTTAAAATGGCTACATTTTCTTCAGTTTCTTCTTTAAATTAAAGGTCTCTTTTTGACCACTAAAATAGAAAGATTATATTATATGTAATGATGCTAAGATGTATGTATAATCAAATATAAGGGCGTCATAATTCAGAGCATAATTAGCACTCCTAAACTGCCATTTACTGGCATCTGCTGTATTTAAAACAAGTTCTCAAAATCAGATGTCTTCAAAGAAACACCTCTCAAATTTATCATCTCCCCCATGGCAACTGAAATTTCTGAAAATACAGAAAGCTGCAGCCCAGAGCTGTGGTGCTGAGCAGCTGATGGCTCAGCCTTGATGGCCTCAGGCACCAGCACTGTAGGACTGGAGATGCTGGCAGATCACAGAACTGCAGAAAGACTGAGGTTGGAAGGCACCTCTGGATTTCAGCTAGTCCAACCCTGCTGCTCAAAGCAGGGTCAACTGGAGCATGTTGTTCAGGGCAGTGTCCAGTCAGGTTTTTAGTATCTCCAAGGATGAGGACTCCACAACCTCTGCAGGCAACTTGTTGCAGTGTTTGACAACCCTCACAGCAAAAAAGTTTTTTCCTGTGTCTTTTCACAGGATACCCCTGAGAAGAGTCCAGCTCCCCATTCTTTTCTCTCCCATCAGATATTTATGCACATGGATAAGATCTCCCTGAGCCTCCTCTTCTCTAGACTGGACAGTCACAGCTGTCTCCACCTCCCCTCATATGTCAGGTACTGCTGCCCCTTAATCATCTTAGCAGCCCTTTGCTGGACTTACTGCAGTAAGTCCATGTCTCTCGCGTACTGGGGAGCCCATACCTAGACCCAGCACTCCAGATGT
Source organism: Fulmarus glacialis (assembly GCF_000690835.1). Classification (NCBI taxonomy): domain Eukaryota; kingdom Metazoa; phylum Chordata; class Aves; order Procellariiformes; family Procellariidae; genus Fulmarus; species Fulmarus glacialis. The sequence goes on from NW_009204321.1 coordinate 2,874, forward strand.
GTTTCACCATTGCTGAGTAGAAGGGAAGCATTACCTTCCTCCACCGGCTGGCTGTGCTCTTCCTAATGCAGGTCATAAAATGTTTCTTGCAACCCAAATGATATTATTTGCATTTACCACTGATACTAGAAATAGCATTGTTGCAACTGTGCAGGGCTCCACTTCAGTTAGTAGTCTGTTCGGCTGTAGTAGTATGTTCATTTAGGTTTTCAGCTTTTGAATCCAATCTGGTCAACCAGAATCCTCATGGACTCCCTAGCTCAGTTTACCTCTAGTTTGTGGATTATTGAACCCAAGAGTGATGTGGCTATGCTGTGCGTCTTTTTTAAGGCATAGGCAAACTTAATTCTTGTCTTAACTATAATGCTTGGCTTTGTAGCTTTGATTTCTTTTTTTTTTTTTTTCATCATTTTTCTTGGTTGTAATTGTAATTTCTATTCCACTCCATAATGATACATTTTCAGTATTGCCATTCAATGACATTTATTGGAAACTCACATGAGGAACACATTAGCTTTTCATTCCAGCGCAGAGGAGGTGCACATGACACAGAAAGGTGACAGTTACCTGATCCATGGCACTAGTAATCAAATAAGGTTTTACAGAGGAAGAAATGACAATTATTCCTGAAGGCGGATGAGAATTTGAAAGCCTAAAAAAAATTGTATCATACACTGTATCTTTTTAAGAGCCTTTTAAGATCAATCTAAGTGCCAAAAGGTGTGCTGCCAACTGAAGAGTTAATTTAATTTTGCACTACTTAAAATACATATGAATTGAGATTAACTGTGGGTTTTGCCACCTGGTTTGTATTCTTTTATTGCTTCACTTGTTCTTACTATAGGGAGTTGAAAACACTGTGGAAAACATACTACCACTGATGTGCCTGAAGGTGTTTACTGGACATCTTATTAAAATTATATCAAATTCGGAGGAGGTTTCAGTGATTTATCCACATCTAGCTCAATTTGTCCCTTTCTGGACAATGTTAAATCTCAGTTAGAAATTACTTATCCTTAAGGCTCATAAATACCTTCCTCACGAACATGTGTCTTGCTTGGAAATATACCACATTTCAAAAGGGTACCAATATTAAAGTGTTTTCCCTTTGCCCTTTTCCACTGAAAGACTCCTTTTCAAATAGTACATGTCATATTCTTACTGTTACCTAGCTTTGGTCAGTCAGGTCTGAGTATTTATCAGGAGTAATGTCTACATTTTCACCAAAGAAAGTTTTGTGCAGAATTTCAAGTCTGCCTTGAAGAAGGGTTTTGTTTCAATGAATGAATAAAAGCACAGGTTCCCCATTTTTTCATACTTCATACACATGCAAGCAAGCTGTCCTGGAGCACAAGATTTCTGAAGATCAAAAGGATTTTTGTTGCTGTTACAAGTTGTCTTGGTAAACTGCTGTTTCCTGAAGGGCAGGCTAGATTTACTGTGTGTCCTCTGACAATATGTCTGCATGTTGTATAGAAAGACAATTTTGTGAAGTTCTTATGGTGATTTACCATGGAGAGTCACAGAAATATTGCAAACGTTCTACCAGCAGCGACAGATAAATAAGATTCTCAGCCTTCATCTTCATTGGAAGTTACAGGTAGTCAGAAACGTCTTCCTGCCAGCTGGATTTGCTTTCTTGCCCAACATTCTTATGTTCAGTTGGAAGATGAGTGTAATACTTGTTTGTACTGATCAAGTATTAATACCTGTTTTTAGACAAGGAAGCAGTGATACTTGGCCGGAAGATAAATTTATTTCATTTCTGAAGTCATATTTAGGAAGCTCTCAACTTTAAATACAAGTTCCAGCTTGGGTAATTGCAAACTCTTTGCATCCTGCTCTAATTTAAATTGTTATGGCATCCTTCCTGTCCCGAGCGAGTTGTTATGAAATCTTTGTCATGCGTTCTACTAAACATTAGCTGTGCCTATCCTGTATGATCCGGAATCATTTTTCAGCTCCCTGCTCCAGGTGCGTGTCCCGACGACACCCTGACTTTGTCTTGGACGAGCTCTGCAAATGCATTCTTTTCCATCGTGCCTTGATTTCCATTCAAAGAAAGCCTAGGCAGGCAGGCAGGCAGCAGGAAAAGCAGCTGCAGAGTGCTCCCGAAGGGAGCACAGAGCTCAGGGAATTAGGAGTGCAGGGAGCAAACACCATAAAGTGCCTTTATGCTGCAACAAGTTTTAGCCTTTTTCACATTTTGTCTTCAGATTAGTAAATTGATTCCTGCAGGTACAGGAATTCAAGTCTAGCAAAAGTTTTGGTATTCTTTGACATATGAGAAACTTGATATACAAAGATTAGATTATTCATCTATTCAATGCATTTCTTACAGCTAGGAAAGACATAGCTATATTAGACAGTGGTAGAAAACGTGCTGAGAGGATGTAGACATTCCAAACTGATTTTGCTGCTATTTAGCAGCCTTTCACTGATACTGTAAGTCAGTTATTATACCAAAAAAATACTTATTTCTAAACTGCTCAGTTTTGAGAAATGTTTGGTTTATGTACTGTAGTCCACTGCTGTAATGCCACCCTTTCTCCACAGTCTCTAAATATCAGCTTAATTCAGCTGTTAAAATGATGCAAGAAGAAAAAAACCTGTGCACAAGTTGGCAGTCACATTCGAGGCGTTCATTTCATCTGCTGTCTTAGCGTTATTGAAAATAAGATCAAGTATTATTCTTGTGCATAACAGTCGTTCTCATTCAATATTTCAATCTCTGATCTTCTAAATTAGATAAAGTTGCATAATTGCATCACTGTAAAAATTACTCATTCGCTTTTGTTAAGGAGATTCTGTTTGCATTATGTCAAGTACAATGGGTTCCAGCCATTTTTTATATGTTTGGATGCTATGAGAGAACAAATATATGCTAAGATCCAACTTCCTATACACATAATCTCTCAATTTTCTATAGATAGAATTGCTCATGAAAAAATTCTTGAGTGAATTCATGAAGCTTCTCTTTTGGATACTGTTTTGCAAACATCTGGATCCACTCTTGATTTTGTGGGAAACTATCATGAGTAGTTAAAGGGACTTTATTCCTGAAATCCTTTTGTGTCAAAAGAAAATGAAACACAGTACTGAATCATCATCACTGAGAAAGCAAGAGCATTGTTTGCAAATAAAATTAGGTTGACCTCAGTTTTGCAAATGCTGGTTTGTATAGATAAAGGTTTCTCTTTTATTCTAATTACCTACCATGGCAAATGCCTATTGATCATGCTGTAAACAAGATAGGGTTTCTTGTTTTCAGTGTTTGTTTCTGGATTATTTTAGTTTGAAACATCTTAGCTTGGTTCACATGGAGTTGAAATGAATGGGCTACTTACAGAGCAAAGGTATTATCATCAACAGAATCTAGCTCTCAGCAGTTGTTGTTGAATTCTGGAAATTTTGAGTAGGCTCATCATACTGCAAAGAACTGATTGGCGTTGGCTTTCTAGTTCATGAGAAAAAGCCTGCAATCCCCGCTCCACGCCCTGTTGAACTGTTTTTTAATTTTAGTAAATGCAAATAAATACTGAGCTACAGTGACCTCATTAACCTCAATTCATCTAGTCAGAAAAATCATGGCTAGATAATGGAAACCTAGCTCAAAATTCATATGGAGAAAAAAATAATAATTCAGTCTTTTTTCAGGTTATTATTTTTGAGAAAAATAGAAAAATACCAAAGAAGGAACCTCTTTCTCACACGACTTCTCATGTGGACTACAGACATGCAGGCAGTCCTATTTTCTTCTCTGGGAGCACTCAAGCAAATGGGAACTGCATTCTCAAGGAGTTTCCTGTAGTTTTCCTCCTCCTGCCTGTCAGATCTTTCCTTTTTTCCCTTTTATTTCCTTGCTCCCCGACCCCCTCCAATACATCCATCCCTTTTTTTTCCTCTTTTACTTCCCAGCAATAGTGCAGGCTACTGTCAGGTAACTTTATTCTTCTTTCATTGCTTCTTTCATTGCTTCTTCATTTTCATTTTCCTTTTCTGGTAAGGAATAACACATTTATTGTAGGGAGATAAAAATGGAGTGGTTTACGGAGAACTGACAAAGGAACTGCCTCCTGCCTCTCTCTGCGGCAGCAACAGAGCACTTCCTATGAAATAACACCAGGAGAAAGTTATTCCAATAATCTTCATGAAGCCCAATGCATTGTGTCAGCTGAGCTGGTCATGTAAGAACAAACAGATATTGATTAGTTCACGACTGACTATTATCATATTATGAATTTGACACATGAAGCACATTAAGCTTTGATTTTCTACAAAATGAAATGTTGGTATCTCCCCACCCCCGCAAATATACGTGTACCTTTCCTCGTTCTAAAACTTCCTAAAGTCATTTTTAATATGTCCCACATCTCGGCAGAAACCTTCTGTTTTATGTTAGGCATGAACATTTGTCATTTTCCCTTCATCTCACACTTGTATTCATCACAAAGAATTAGTTCTTTGCAGTGCTCATTGTCCTGTAATGAGCCTGACACTCCTTTTGTTCTGTACACCTTTCCATGGAATAAGTCTATGAGTAGATTCTTTGCATAAAATCAGTACAAAGTAACACTTACGCTTTCAGTTTGGAATAATTAAATATGATAATAAGACAACAAAGGAAGGAAATCTGAAATTGATTTAATATAATGACTAGAACCAGAATAAGGAGAAGAGAAAAGAAGCCAAGTTCTGAAAAGCCAGAAGAGCTACCTGGCAAAAGATAAAAATATAGGTAAGAAGAAGAAAAAATTGTGAATAGTAATAAAAGAGCAGCATCACTGAGTGATTTTATTCTTTTGCCTCTGAATTTCAAATTCCATACACATTAGCTGTTCTATGAAAATTTCCATGGCTAGGTTACACCAAGTGCCACTGCACTTGCTGCAAGATAGTCAAGAGCAAAAATACGTCCCTGCACTGCCTATGCTTGTACTGTCCAAACTGCTGCTCACAAAGTTAACGAGGAGAAATTAAAAAGCTTCAAAGTGTGTTTTGGTATTTCCAGTTCCTATAATAACTAGTTTGATATGAAAAAGGTCCTGAAAGTTAGAGCTCTATGTTAGAGGAGTTTTGCACAGCTGGATCACGCATCCTTAAAACTGAAGCAAAAAAAATCCTTCAGCCAGCAGACTAAAAGGCATTCTTCCTCAAATAGTAAAGATCGTATGCACCTGTTGTTAGCCTCATCACTTCCCCTAGTACTTTTTTAGTATCATTAGGTTTAACATGATTTTCTTGAGGTAGCTCCTTAGGTGAAAAATATTAAGAAACTGAGGTGAAAAGTACATTTCATTATGTTTGTAATATTTTCAAATTATGTACTCTACACTAGCAACAAGGAAAATGCAAAGCACATACGTGGTCTTACAGACACATGCACCAATGTTCACTTTCCTCCTGCACACACAGATGCTGCCACCAGGATGGCCCTGTGACATTTCTTGTAACAGAACCAGAGCTCCTTTACCTCGCATCCGAATTTAAAAAATCTTCACTTTAAAACCTGTTTTTAAAGTGAAAACGTGGAGGATGGAAAGACCTTCTATTGGGTATTCTGTAAGGGTTTGTTCTGTTTACAGCGGGTTTAGGTGTCTGGGGTAGGTAAACGGGGCTGGGAAGTTGGCTGATCTTCCCCCTAAGAAAATGAGCCCACTGTATAGCTGTCATAGGCAGCATCACCATGGACTAAATTATTTACAAAGATACGGATTTTTCATTTAGGAAGGCACTATATAAATATCATTGTAGCTTAATTAGTATCATTTGTAGGTGGTATGTGAGAGCTTGTCTCTTTATAAATGCTTTCCTAACCCCAGAAGTGTATTTAGTTATCTTTCCTGATTAGGAAAAACACAAACACACACCACAAAACAAACAATCAAAAGCCAAGGCAAAAAAAAAAGTGTTGATGAAGTTAAAGACAGTTTTATGATCCTGGTCCGTCCTGGTCTGCTTCAGTTTGAGTTTTTAGTTGAAAGACTTATTAATAGACTTTTCCAACACATATCCAAATAAGGAAAAATGTTTCAGGACCAGGGAGAAAAGATTCAAAAAGATTGTTTACCGGCGATCCTTTCTAAGAAAAATGCTTAATTTAATAAGCTTTAGAATGAAGAATCACTTCAGAGGTTCTGGAAGTGGTGGTTCATCTATTTGAATAGCTGCAGATAGGAACAGCAACGTGACCTTGGCAGGGATTTAATTTTTAATTTTTCATCAATTTAACTTCAAATGTAATTAAACCATAAAGTTTCATTTTATTCAAATCTACAAATGCATATGTCTTGAATGCCATTTGCCTAAAAAAGAAAATAATTCTGCACTTTCTAAAAAAGTTGTAATTCTGATAAAGAGTGGGCTGCTGAAAGCATATGAGAAGAGATGTGGGCAGGCAGCATACAATGAACTGGATGCTAACCTTTCCAAACGGGAAGCCACCGGCTTTACAGATCTACTGTTTTTCACTTCTCCTGATATCTCCTCAGCCACAAGCAAGTAATTCCTTGATGAGTATAAATTTTTGTATCGCAGAGCAATAGTAATTTACAAAGTACAAAGCACTGCAACTTCCTGAAAGTCAACATATAGAGCCTAAAGGCTGCTTTAAATTATACTCAATATTAACCACCCTATTACAAAATTATAAGAATCAGGGATCAGTGGAAGTGTCAGAATTGCCATATTGGAATTATTTTTTACAGTTGGTCTATGCTGACTTTAAGCACAGAATTTGTTGTGCTGGTATACGGAATGGCTACACCTTACGCACCTTAGATCTGAACTGTTTGGAGCTGGTCCTGTTGGAAAAGAGATTTTTGTGTCGATGGGTTTTGATTGTAAACTAAAATAACTAAACCCAAAAATGTTGTAGAATAGGTTGAGAATTTTCATCCCCTTCTTTTTTCCCCAGATATTCTATGCTTAATTTGTACCATTTGCTTGCATTTTTAAGTTCTTTGTAACTACTATGTGAGTTTTCCTAGTTAACGAAAGATTGAACTAGGCAACCTTATAAGCCAGCCTACTTGTGTGTGGTGGAAATATGTCTAGAATCAGATTATCACTTAAATGGTATATTCCCAATCTTTCCTATACTCAGGAAAAAGCCTGACAAAATCTGCTCTGCCTGTTCATATAGTGTGCACTTCCAGTAGCCAGTCTTTTGTTCCTTTACTCACCTGCACAGATAGTCAATCCAGTTTCTGACCAAGTCCATAGTGAATGGATTAGTTATAACTGCTTATAAATGTGCATGGGTAAAAAAAATTATCTGCTTGCTGCTTTCAGGAATGAGCTGAAAAATTGAAAATTTACTGTAATCATTTTTTTTCCTAGCAGCCACAGTTTTAGAATTGTCAAAACTGAGATGTTACTGCATTGCTTCCTTTCTTTTAATCTGAATGTTATCACAGAGCTCACAATAACAAAGAGATCTCAAGATGAGACAATTCATATGCATAAGACATTCTAAGCAGGGGTCAAGTTTCCTCCATCTGCTTTAATTCTATTTCAGTTATATGTATCACCTCAATGTATAAACTGCTGCTGTCCCGCAGGTGGTTTTGTCATTTGTGATGCAAAACAGCCTCGTTTTAATATCTCTCTAACAGTGCTAGAATAACAGATGATGATGTGCTGTTGTAGAAATCCACACGTGGGAAACTTCTGAAATAGATTACTAGACTAGACTATGGTCTGCAGTTTTGTGTCTACCACTCTGTGAGGGTGTGGGTCTGTAAAGCAACAGCTGAAGGGACTAATAGACTTTAGCAGGAATCTCAAAGCATCCAAATGGACTTCCTGCCTTGGGTAGGAGCATGACACTGGCGTATTCACGCACAGAGTAATAGCAAGTGGTATTCACATATAAGCATATTTGAAATAAAACATTCACAGGTGGGTGAATTTGAGATAAAGGCTCAAAAGACGTTTGATGACTGGAAAAAATACATACAGCTAGCTACATTATAGTTTTGGATCTTATTGTGTATGGGGAAAAAAGCCCCACAACTATGCTCTTGATTATCCTGTGACTTCTGGACTTAATTATTCTATGACTCCTGGAAGGAGTGAGCACTTGAGACGTTCCAGTGAAAAAGTCAATATCCCTTGGTAATGAACCAAACTGGATGGAACAATGTGTTGTCTTCCAATCAAAATACAAAAGTTTTTTTTTTTTTTTTAATACAGCATTATTCTGGAAAAGGCTGATTGGAAAAAAAAAAAAGAGATATCCAATCTCCTATGTTTCAGTTAAACTGTTGGTTCCCATTAAGCTGTCAGTTGTATTTTTAACATACAAGTTACTTTATTATCCACGGCATTTTGTCAACATTAAAAGCAATAGCTCCATGTAGGATCCCATATTCAGAACAAAGACACAGCACAAGCATACTGGGGATGCTTGTTCATCACTATGGACTGTCTGTGGCTACAGAGAGTACGATATGTGTGTGAAAGGATTACTGTCAACAATAGCTTCCTAAGTGATATACAGAAATGCAACAGTGTACTGTGTTTTGTATTGTACCTCTTGCTATACCCGTTGGAATATCAGTCAGAGAAGAACACGGAGTAACAGGTTTATATTATGGAATTCCTTGCTACTTGCTTGATTACTTGTTATGATAAATTCAGAAGGAACTAAATAATGAATTTTAAGGTACAACACAAAACCACTAAAAATCCTAGTCCAGAGAACACTTTAAATTTTTCCCCTGGTCTTCTTGTTCCTAATTTTGGAAAATACCAGGAGGGCCCCTGAACAAGGGGAAGGAAAAGAGAGTAGCTATACATTTGAGAAATATTTTTAAATAATCAACATATATTATAGCGGAGACTTCACAAACAAATGACAAATGAAGAAAACAACCAATTCTCAAAAGTAAAAACTAAAAAACTGTTAATCCCTGTCTGTGCAGATTTACTCCATAGCTACAGTTTTCTATGTTATCCTGTGCTATTTCAAATATTGAATAAGATTGCCATCACTGTTTTTGCAGTGATTGCTACTGGATGTGTCAGAAACTGATATTCAGCATAAATGGTTAGACTTGGTGATCTTAAGGGTCTTTTCCAACCTAAATGATTCTATGTTTCTATGATTCTATAAATGCCATATTTGTATCTATGCTCTATTTTTTTTGTGTAAAATATGTGTTTTAAATTAACTAGTCTGTTTTATCCATGCCCTGAATCAAACCTAGCAGAAACTTAAAAGGATACTGTTTTGCTGTCTTAATATCTTGACTGGATCAATATAAGGGCAGAACTTGAACCGGTTCACTGTAGCCAGTGGAAGAAGGACTAAAATAAATGCAAATAAACCTATCAAAAATATACAACTGAAATATACGAATTGTGACATGTATTATTATATGAATAGTATACTTTCAACAGGTTTCCAAGCAGAAAGGGGACAACATGAAATGAGATTTTCAAGGGGATATAGCATCTTTTACTAGGAATGTATCAATTTCTATAGATAAATGGAAAACTACACAAAAAACATATTTCAGGCCAGAAGGCAGATGAGGTCAGCATCCACAAACCTTGCAGGGTTACTCTGTTCACATGCAGCTTCCATGCCTTTTGTCCAAAAATCTCTTACCTGAGTCTTGGAATGATGAATTAGTTTATGAACTTTGGTTTTGGTTCAGTGAATATATTTTCCCATGTTTCATTGGAATAGATTATATGCTTGAGATTGGATTATTTTTCCTAGTTAAAAGAAAATAAATCCAGCAGAGAAGTACATTTAAAAATGTAATTATCCCCTTCTATGGGAAATATATTACTTTGTGAGATAGACAATTTAATATACTAATTGAATTGAAGCATTGATGGGGCCTATTTGAAAGCTTATTATGCAATTTCAAAAGGACTCTATTGAAAGAGAGATAAAGGCTTTTAGTCATGAGCAAAAAAATTATTTTTTTCTTCAGCATCTAGGGTGGCAGTACTCTTTTGTACCTGTCATATTCACATCTGTGTTTAGGAGAGCACTGCACAAAACATTCAGCTTAGCAGAGTGAGGCAAGCTCTTTTATGAATATTAACAAAAGACACATCGAGATGAATACAGCACATATCTGGGAGGAACCCTCTATAACTTTTTTAAGTGCTATCTCTTGAGTGTCAAACTATTTTGTGACTTTTGGCCCCAAACATCTAGCCACTGAAATTACTAGGTCTATTCACAGACATGAAGTTTAATGTAGTATTTTAAGAGTTTGTCAGTGAAGGACAGCAACACAAGTCTCTTTCACCTAACAAGACTACTGTAAATTTCAAATTTTGGCTCTTCATTGAAGCTCCGAAAGAATTAAAAGAGCTAATTGTTATAACCATCAAATATATTATCTCTTAGTATCCATGCATTAATAGAAGAGCTTTGAATTTCAAGTAATTATTATATTAGCTTAACGAGAAAAAGATTTTTAAAAGCATGTTAAATTTTCTTATATTATTCATATTGCCTTCTGGTTTTCAAATAAAAGTGAGATTTAGATGTAACCTTTGACTTCAGAATTCCAGGCTAAAAGAAAAACAATCAAATAACAAAACACTGTGAAAGTTTGACAATAAATGTTGTTTAGAGGGCATGTGCCTGCTAATCTCTGAAATGTAAGAAAATTTGTGCGTCTTACCTGTAAAAGAATACTAGGTTTTATGGAAATTACTGATTACCTAACGTGTGAGTCATGGCTTATATTTCTGTAAGTAACAGAAATTTTTGACCCATAGAGTCTTTATTATCAATGGTATACCAGGAAAAAAAATTCTATCAGCGTCAGAGCTTTGGTTGAATTTAAAAGGACACAGATTTACTAGAAGCAGAAAAAGTAGAAATTAAACAGAACTGACAGAAAATGGGAAGTGTGAAAGGGAGGGAGGAGAAGAAATAATTCTGAATATTTTTAGTTCTGCTCTTTGATCTTCTTTATTGACTCTGTAAAATATCACCAGCAGAAAAATCATGTATAAAATTTCACAGAAAGAAGAAAGCAAACATAGGTTAAATATAGATACAATGTGTAGAGAGGATTTATCATATCTTTTACTTTCCAGTGTAGTTAAACACATAGATAGACATCTTTTGAAATGGTTTTGAAAAAAGGCTGCTTAATACAGTTTTATGGCCACTGAACTTCTTGTTCATTAGAAAAGCTCCATCTCTAACCTCCTGAGGGAATAGCACATAGGCAAACTACTTTTTAAACGTGATTAGGGAAATACACTCAATAGTGTCATAAAAGTTTAGGAAAGGCAGTTGTGTATTTGGGGCAAATCCTGCCTTTTTCCAATGCAGCAGATTGGTTTGATCGCCTGACTGCGACTGCCTCATTCCTGGCTGGTGTGTTCCCCTCTGCCCTCCCTTGCCTTGGACCTCTCAAGGCTTCTACCCACCAGAGGAAAAGTCACCAGATGTACTTCTTTACTGGCCTTTCACATGCATGAGTTGTTTAAACCAGACCTTGCTTGGTAAATTGCATGTGCTGCTCCTCCAACCTACATCTGTAGACACCTTTCTTCTCGTCTGCAGCCACTTCAGGTTCTTGTGACAACAACAGCAGTTGTTTCCATAGCAGATCAGCTTTAGGAATGCATTCTTTTTATTTCCAGACATCTTGTAATGCAGGTCAGCTGCAAGAAAATAGGAGTGGGCAACATCATTAAGTCAGCCAAATTTCTGCAAACTGCCAGCAAGCACTCTGTGGAGCCCCAATGGTTCCTAGGCTATAGTTTGTGAAATTCTGGTCTGTGAAAAATCTTGTGGTCTGCCTACGTGTTTTGGCAATATTTGTTTGCATTCAATGGGAAGTCTACCTTTGGTTTGGAAGAAGGATGTGATGATTAGAGGAATCATTGCTGAAGATTATGCAAAAAGTAAACTCTAAGTGTAGGAGACACTGACTAGTCCCGCCAAGCCATTTCTTGCTATGATCACTTCATTGTTTTATTTGGGAGAAAGACTATTGCTCTTCTCCATTGTTTCCTTTAAAGAAGTAGGATACAACACGACAGCACTATATCATACTGCACCACCGTACAGCATATTGTATCTCAGGTTCCAAGTGAAACAATTATTTCCATATGATTTCTGTGTTCCAAAAGGTGATTCACTGTGTCCTACTCTCATATGCATAGACTTGGAGCAATGTTTACATTTCTTTTATGGAAGAGAATGAATATGCACATTTTAATGTTCATAATGAATGAGCTTTTTTCTATGTAAAGGTATATTTCACAGGATTGAATGTAGCTTGCTTTATACAAGGGGTTGACAGGCACTGACTAAAGCTATTTAACTTTCCTGTCCCTGGATGATATCAGAACAATGAATTTATTTGTTATAGCAAAGGAAATATTTTTACTTCTACAGACCTTAATGTAGATAAACCCTTGAGTTTATCATATGAAGTGGTAATTACTTGAACCATATTTGAACTACTTATGGTCATATTGCTCAGTATTTTGTTAAATGGTTTGTGTACATGAAGTGCTTTGATATTCCTGATGTGATGTGTAGGTGCGGGTATTTACAGCTATAGCACAGACTGAGTCATGTCACAACTAAATGCTAACCTTGGCTGATCAGTGTTAGATCATGGAAGACTTATAAAGCTTCAGTTCAGAAATGTTCACCTGCTTTCCCACCACTTACTTCTCTTAACAGGGAGGACATCTGAGCACTATTCATCAGTCAGCATACACTGTGTTGCCATAATTATCTCGTAAGACCTCATCTGTAGTCACTGCATCATACTGTGAGAGCCAGATACTCTTAAGAAAGACAGACACTTATTTAGTTTGTCTCATGATATACTGCTTTTTCCAATGTTTTTCTCATGGATTTTTGTTAAGCAAAAGATCCAACACAACAAAAACAGTTGTTCCACTTCTGCAGTTTCAGGACTTTACTTATAAACTTTGCATCTGTGGTTTTGGCCTCAGCTCAGATAATTACATTATATACTTAAAGTGACAAAGACTGTTTGACACCTTCATTTGTGTTGTCTTCCCTCAGGCAGCTGTTCTGGGCATTGCAGGCACACGAAATACAGTGTATATAACATATCACTTCTTACTTCCGTCTGACTTTCTGGAAAAAAATGAAATTTCTGGTAGATAAAAAGGGCTACTGCTTATGGATTAGTTCCATGCTCACCTACCATTATCATTATATTCAAAAGAGACTAGCCTAAGAAATTGAAATGCAAAACTCTCTTCACAGTACTGAAATGCTAGCTTAAAGGCCAGTCATGACATATACAGATAAGGCAAAGATGTAAGGCAACATGTAAATTCAATATCTGCTCTCACTATTATATTTCTGCTGAATGCCATTCTTCATTGACTTCAATAGTGCCAGTCCTGGGATAGATGGATGGTACACAAGAAAGATTCATTCATTATTTTTCTGTTTTAGAAATTTTAACTACTGAAATGAGAAGCATCGACTCTCAGAGACCCATGATCTCTGTGCCTGCTCTTGTAGACAAGACTAACTTGTAATGTCCTGTTAGGCATGCAGCCAGTTCTGCAGGATGAGGCTCATAGGCTGTCTGCTTTTTCCTGAAAGGGAAGGAATGCCTCCAGAGCTGCAATTTGGGAACCTCTATACCTCATTATACTGTACCCTAAATAGTGAGCATCCAACCAAAACCACTATTGGATTTCTGCATATTTCTGTTGCTTACAGGAATTAAAGTTGTAAGAGAAAACAAAACTGTAATTGTTTTTTTCTGTGTCTGTGAGCACAAACACCCAGTTATGATCACCACAGCTCTTTTATCATAGAATCATGGAATCACAGAATAGTTTGGGTTGGAAGGGACCTTTAAAGGTCATCTAGTCCAACCCTGCTGCAATGAGCAGGGACACCTTCCACTGGACCAGCTTGCTCAAAGGCCCATCCAACATGACTTTATTATATGCTTTGCTTAAAAAGACAATTCATTAAACAAAAGCTTGATGCTTTCTCTCCCTTTGCTCCCCATACCTTCTTTTAACAACTCAAATTTTAAATTTTTTTTCTTTTCACTTCAGCAGAGCAGTATTTTCACAGCTGTTAAGGCAATTCTAATAAAAAATCTTGACTGTGTGTTAACAGAGAAAGTAACTGTCAGTCTTATGTAGCAAGCCTTAGTATGTGGCCTTTCTCTCTAAGACCCAAGAAGTGGGACCCTAATTGTACAGGAAACCCTTTGCATTTATCTTTTAGACAGTACACATGTATTTATTCAATAGTTTTTTTTAGCTTTTTACCTTAAATGTTGTTCAAGTAAAAAAGGTCTGCAAATGCTAGAGAAATGAGCTTTGTTACAAAGCAAAATTGAAAATTAATTATTTTATCTATTTGATATGTTCCCTTTATGAAGACTTGTGCAAACAATTAAATTTGTGCAATCAAAACTTCATTATATCCATTTTTTCTTTACTGATTAATTAATTAATTAATCTGCATTTTGATGATTATAGGAATGTTGATGAGTATAGAAACATTAGCCTATAATTCCCATAGGTTTATTAGGAGTTGAAGGCAAGGATTTCAGAGATTTACCCTTCCTCTTTCTGCTAATCTTTATCTGTTCTTCCCTATCTCAGTGCTGGAACTCATAAAATCCCCTTTTCATGCTGTCCCACCACAAAACATGACCTGACACTGAAGGAGTATCCCCATCATGTTGCCTGATGCAGAGCTGCAGGAGGCATATTTGTAACACACAATGTGATCATTGCTATACATCTCTTCAACCAAAGAAGGGCACTTCTGTCAGGCACTCATAACTTACAGAAACCAAATGATTTCCATTGTAGCTAAAATACATCGTGCATATCTTCTTGCCCTTCGGCAAGATAGATTAAATTCAATTTTAGGGTAAAATTGTGTATAGAAAATCTATGGGGAAATACAGTCTTTATACCATCTCTGTAAATCCAAGATGTAGTAGTATGCGTATTTTCTGAAGCCAAGAGCCTTCACGAAGAATGCCCAACCTGCTAGCACTTTCCTCCTATGAGAAGTTGTGTAGTCTCTACCCACATGTTAGATGCAGGCATAGGGGCTCAGACAGATGAAAAAAGATGCTTTTCCTACCCATTTCTTTATGTAGCCACACTAGACCAGGTATAACATTTTCCCTCTCAAAAAGCTTGGTCTTCTGTGTTTCAGTTTTCAAGAGGCCTCTAGATCTTCCATATAAACATCTTCCCATATAAACAAAGACTAAGTAATTATATCAAGGCTTGCATTAAAAGAAAAAAAAATAGAAAAGGCACAGAAGTATAGGTGTAGAAAACGGCATCCTGTGATGCAGCTGCCGGAGAAAAACCCTCAGGATCTAATGCTTGGCGGCCGGTCACGAGCGGTGTTC
>NW_009204322.1:0-1532 GCF_000690835.1 Fulmarus glacialis
GACTCGGCACAGGGTCTTTACGCCCTTGACGGGACCCCCGAGGAGCTGCTGAAATGCAGATAAATAACAAACCGGGGTGCAAGGGGAACCGCGCCGCAGAGCGATGCCCCGCATGGGGCTGCACACCCACTCGTGCGGGTAATGCGGGCAAACGCAGCCCTGAGCAGGGGGTTAAAACCCTTCGTTTGCCAGAAAAAGGCATTTTCCAGGAAGGAAAGAGCCGGGGAACGTGAGGCCGGCTCTGCCCTCCCAGAGCCGCCTGCCTGTCAGCAGGCAGGAATCACTGATCTACGACGGATGTCTCCGAGGGATGATAGGGCAGTGACCCTAATATTTTCTGCAGCGAGCACTCCTGTAAGCTACCTTTGGGCTGGAACGATAGGAATTCATTACAGACCACCCCCCGCTGCGCGCTGGCTCCCAGGGGAGGAATCTGCCAGCTCTCTCCGAGCCTAAATGGGATTAGGTTATCTCCCGGCACTGAAACCGAGACATGCGCAAACCGGGGAAGGTCCCAGCACATCCAGCTCCGCACCGGCGGGTTCTCACCGGAGGGTTTCCTCCTCCCTGAGAGCCGCAGAGGCATTGCCACTTGTCCCTCGGGATGGGGGACAAGCCCTCCAGCAAGGATCCGCTCCAAAATGGACAGAGAGGAAAGACTAATGGATGATGCCGTGGCACCTCTGGGACCAGTGACGCTGCTCCCAGCTGATCCACCATAAGCTGCTGCAGGTGCGGCCATGCCCAGGCAGGGCTGTAACTGCCTAAACCACTTAAAACTCCATGTAAGGCATTTGCAAAAACACACATTGAGTTGAGGTAGGAGCATCCTTACTCTCCAGACAAGGCTGCGCCTTTCCCCTCCCTCTGCCCCTGCTCGCAGTCTGCTCCGTCCCGCTCCGGAGGCATCGCTGCCGCCTGAAGACCACCACGACCGTGACCGTGTCCGTGCAGATCCCAGCACGCGCCACAGCCCCGCAGAGCCCAGATCGGCCCCCCCACCCGAGTTCTCCCGACACCCACCCTCAGCGCAAGCAAACCAGCTGCCTGGGTTTGGTTTAAGCACTGCTGCGTTCGCAACCATTTTCCCCTCTCCCTGCGGCTGCTGGATTCCCTCTCAATCATGTCAAACAAATCCAGAGAAAAACATGTTTGACTGCATCAAAGTTCAAACCTCCACCTGTCTGTGTCCCCGAGCAGGGGCCCTTTAATGCTGCAAAGATGTAAACTCCCCCAGGTCTTCATTATGTCTTACAGGCCCGATATTATATCAGATTATGGAATCATTAAACAAAAAATTGTACTCCTTGCTGTCCAGAGGGGCCTCTAGTTACCTTGTCTAAATATAACAGCATCATTTTTATCCAAGGAGCTCGTACAGTCCCTTGGGCCTTCATTATATTTCATGGGCCTGGGCTGGAATATCATCTCACGCTGGAGAACTCATTCTGCGCTCGGGCTGAGGCCAAGGCGAGCGGTCCCGGAGCCCCCGCTCCACGGGGCACCGCCTCGCACCGCGCCGGCCGGAGAAA
>NW_009204323.1:0-2841 GCF_000690835.1 Fulmarus glacialis
TATATATGTATATGATCTGCAAAGAAGCTGACTGAAGCTTTGCAAAACTTATTATTACTTCAACTATTTTGGAAATCAGTTCATAAAATAATATAATATCCTGAGTTGGAAAGGACCCATAAGGAACATTGAGTCTAATTCCTGACTCCACACAGGGCATCCTAAAAGTTAAACCATGTATCTAAGAACGTTGTCCAAATGCTTCTTGAACACTGACAGGCTTGGGGCCATGACCACTTCCTTGGGAAGCTTGTTCCAGTGCTTGACCACCCTCTGAGTGAAGAACTTTTTCCTTATATCCAGTTCAAAATGCAGGTGGCCAGGTGACTTGAAGATCTGACTTTTAAGTGATTTTAGTACATGTTGACTTTACCTTTCCCTTAAAGGATCTAATGCTTGTTGCCATAAGTGGATCTTAGTTCAAAATCTGTTTTACCTCAGTGAAAAAGTTTCAGTTGCTTTTGATGAGTTTTGGCCAAAACTGAAGCCCAGGAAGACACTAAAGCACATACTTCGTTCATGGGATTATTCCCATCAAAACATGACAAGCTGAAGTCATGTTTTTGTACTGAACTGGAATCTTGTTATGTCAACAGGCATTCTTCTAACCACTAATTTCTTAATGAGGGAAATGGAAATTAACTTCATTTCACAGAATATCTGCTACATTATTGTGCAAACTGATTTATTCTAGTCCTTAAAAAAGCTCCTCAGATAAATCAAGAAATAAATCCAAGGATTTTGACATTAGTTGGCTCATGTTGTAAGACTACCTCAGGGCTGTGAGACTCCTCTGATTTATAGTTACGTAATTGAGAGCAGAGCTGGCCTTTTATCTTAAATTAGCTCTAAGAGAGTGCCAAATAAGATAGCTCTTTTAAATCAACATGCTCAGGATTTACCGTACTGTAATGCGTATAGGCTGACCCTGGACTTCCAGCCTGCTGGGATCAATCATCGTCTGGAAGCTCCAGGTTATGGGGTATTCCAAGAGTTTTTTCCTCTCTTTAACAGTGGACCTGACATATAGCTGCAATCAACGGTGTAGATATTGAAGCGTCCATTATTTATTAACTTTCTGTTACACATATTTGCATTGTTCAAATTCCTGAGGCTTATTCTACTTTCTTTGAAATCAGTGGATTAGTCTGTTTATCCACAGGAATTTGATTTGCAGATGATACCAGATTTATTTTCAGTGGCAGTATGAGAAGCAGCTTCATTGTTAACCCTTAATTCACTCTCTTAAGAATTTCTTATCACTTGGCCCCTTTGAGCACAAATTGCATATTGGACTATTTTAATTCTATCTCGGCCCCATTCAGAAAATAGTATGCTATTTCATTATTTTTCTCCCCAGCTCAGGGTTCTCTGCGCTAAGGTGTCTAAAAAACCACAATGTTCCCCATCAAATACCTAGCATTCCCTTCCAGATGTTGGGAAAAAAGTGTGATCATGCAAAAGGATGTTAAACTAAATATTCTGAATTTAAATTTTTTATATAAAAAATATTTTAATTGAAATTCAAATTTAAGTACTTTTCTAGGGAAAATGTGCATGCATACAGGTTGCTACTTACTGAAGATAATGGGAAATTGGGATGAATCAGATAACGGATACATCAGATAGTAAGGTTACTACGAGATGTGAGAAGGGTGCTGTCAGAAATTTCCAGGTGACTTTTCACAGAAGGAGCTTGGAATCAGGATGACTTATGAGAATTTTCCATGTAAGACCTGATTCTACTCTAGAACTAGTGCAAATACAGTGCACCCAAAGTCTAGGTGTAGAGAAACTGGAGGGAAATTAGAGGAACTTGGAATTATCAGGATCTAAGACTGTGAAAGTGTCAACTTCTGGATTCAGCTGACATTAAAAATAGTTTAAGTATGTCTATGTAGAGCAGCGCATGACTTATGAAAGTCTGACTAGCTCTACACTGGTGTTACCCATAGCTCACTCCATTATTTCTGCATCCAAAGCATGCACATGATCCTTGCACAACCCGACTGAATTTTTGACAGATGATCAAGAGCTGTCAGAGTGTTTCTGTTCACTTTCAAACTGTTTTGTACTTTCGTTTGACATTTTGAGTAGTTGATTTCTTAAACTGAAAAAGCCCACTCAATTTTATGTAGTTTTTAAAGCTTTTTATAACTTTTATCCACAAAGCCTATCTGACAGTATGAAGAAAATGCAATAGATGCACTATATGAATGTATCTCAGGTTTTAATAATGCCTAATTTATATAGTTGAGATTTCCAGAGAACCACAATAAGCTACCGCTCTCAATTAACTTGAAATGCTAACTTACTTACACTATTCTGGAAATCCTACTCCTAATACCTCCCAGTAGAGAACCTGAATATAGTCAGATTCCCAATGCATTTTAAGCTATTTACTGCACTTCTGTCTTCCTGACACATATTTTTATGGTATTATTCTGTCCCTCTCTTCGTTTAAGTTAGGGGACAGTGCTCTCTTCAGGGAATTTTCTTAGTGTGTTACAGAGGGGGACATCACACTCTCAAATAATTTGACGTAGAAGCAATTTTCTTCAAGTTCAAAGATGAACTTCTACAGCATAATTCATCCTAGGCATGTGAATACTGGTAAAATCAAATTGTGGATGAAACTCTGGGTCCAGACACACTGCAGACTTTGAAATGACAAGGTAAGTGCAATTGAGATTGAGCTGAGAATGATGAGATGTTTAGCACTAATGTTAATATAGCCCATCAACTAAAAGTGTTGCTTTATTGTTTTGCATTTTGATCAGTGATGCCACTTAATGATAGAGGCTAAAGACAAGTTTTGTAAATCATAGAATCATAGAATCA
>NW_009204324.1:0-7341 GCF_000690835.1 Fulmarus glacialis
ATTGCCTGCACCCCGCAGCGGGGCTGCACCGCGCTGCAAAGGGGGCCGGTTCTCGCTCCTGCCTCAGCAATAACGCTCCCGAAGCATCCACTGCCATGGCATCCCTCGGGCAAGGGCCTCTTCTTACCGAGGATAGATTCATTTAGGAAGTTGCAGCGTCAGTGTAAGAAAGACAGCAGCGGGAACTTGTAATCACTCCCAGACCAAGATAGTTATCCAAGAAACGAAGGTCTTGCTTCCTTTTGTCTTTAATGTAAAAAGATCTTCATATGAATATTGGACGAATTATGCACAGGTAAGGTATTCAAATACGTTTAATATCTTAAGACCGGTCAGTGCTAGCACCATGCCGCCACCTCACAATTTTAAATAGAGAATATCAGAGCTTTAATTCCATTACCAGGCAAGAAATTGAACAAAAAGATATTTCTTGCTTCAGAAGCTGGAGAAGAGAATCCAAACAGTCTTACAAGATAAGATAACTAGAAAACTCTTCTTCCTCCCCCTGTTTTTCCTGCCCTGGCAGGGCACTTCAGCCCTGAAGCTCAACCCTACAAACTGAAATGCAGTAATTTCAATTAGTTATCAGATTGTATCTTATTCTTTGTAAAATGCGGGCATTTCCAGCACTAAATGACATAAAGAACTGCTTCAAACTAGCCTCAAAAAAGAAGAGCCCCGAAGCGTTGTGAATATATAACTGGTGTCTAATTTCTGAGCCTTTTTTGGAATTCTAATAATTCAGTGCTAAGGACAATTCTTGGATATGCTACAGGCATCTGCTGATCTGAAAATATTTTTTAGTGAACATTAACTCCCTGTTTTAGTGAAAAACTTTATTGTTGAACCATTTGTTACAGGTGCAGGGAAACAACGCTGTCGGTTCTGCTACTGATCAGAAACAAACTGTAATACACAATGAGACAAGTTAAGAAAGCAAGCAAAGCTTATTCTTCGACTTCTGAATAGGAGCTGCTAACAGCATTTGTTTAAATTCACAAATTAAAGTCAATGACTTATTTACTGAAAGAGCGTGGAACCTTGAACATACCACTAATACTATTTTTGGTGACTTATATTGTGCCCAGGTTGTACTTATATTATGCCTAGGTTGTACTTATATTGTGCCTGCATCTTCCCCTGCAATCAATGGTCCATCTTCCAAACATCCCTCTGACGTATGGAAATCAATCTTAGTTGCTTATACTTCTCTTTATGTCAGGATAATGCATTGTGGAACCTTGAACATACCACTAATACTATTTTTGGTGACTTATATTGTGCCCAGGTTGTACTTATATTATGCCTAGGTTGTACTTATATTGTGCCTGCATCTTCCCCTGCAATCAATGGTCCATCTTCCAAACATCCCTCTGACGTATGGAAATCAATCTTAGTTGCTTATACTTCTCTTTATGTCAGGATAATGCATTCCTGGCCTTTATTTTTTGGTACTTAAACACTGATGGGCGAGAGTTTGCACGCTCCTTAAAAATCATTGATTTCTCAACTGATTGCGGAGCCTTCTCAGATGAGTCTAAACTGCAGGAGGTAACTATGGGCTTGCCTCAAAGGTGCTGCATAATCGAGAGCTTGCCTGTCACACAGTGATGCAGTGACGTGCATCAAATTTGGATGGGAGAGTTGGAGAGGAAATTCCATGTGAAAGCACAGGCCGGGAAGCAGACTTCAGTAATCAGCTTTCCTGAGCCCTAAGAGAACAGCAGATGCACCGAGGACAAAGCAAGCCCTAAACCATCACAGTCAGAGTATTTGTAAGAAGCAATTGTTTAGGATTTTCAGAGGCAAAAAAAAAATTAGGGAGCAGCTGTCTCAAAAACCAAAATCAAAAATAGCTACAGCTTTGAAGGGAACTGGCACTAAAGCCAGAGGTCCTAAAGGTTTAGGATCAGTTGGAGGTAGATGAATTGAAATTACTGAAAAGAGACAAAATAAAGAATACAGCATGTCTGCCCACAGCATCTTAGGAGGAATTGAAGTGGGAATGAAAAAAAATTGGGGATTTCGTTTCTGTTGGGAACAGCCTCCTTAATCATGGTCAGAAGAGAAATAGTTGAAGAGGTGCTAGGGGTAGGAGGAAATAATACAGCGGGAATGAAGCACTGTGGAAAAATACCGACTCTTTAATTGCTAAATTTCGCAATTTGGCACAGATATATCTAGGAAGTTAATCCCATTGAATGTTTGCTATATTGGGACATTGGTTAGTTGTCAGAGGTGTGTGTGCGTGTGTGTGCAGAATATGATATTTTCTGAAGCTTTCTTTGGCCAACTGTACCATTAGAAATGGATAATATATAATATTCTAAGACTGATGTTTTGCTCAGTGTGAGGTGACACTTTGCAGCATATCCAAACTAATAACACTGCCAAACAACAGTCATCTTATTAGTCTGCCTCCTCGGCTTTTAAAATATGTTTCACAATTCCGTGAAATATTTCTGGTGTTGAGCTAATATCAAACTATAACTTACAAACAGTATATCCAGTAATACATATCAGTTTCAACAACCAGAACCTGTGAAAAGCATCTGTCTTCAGTAAGTAACAAGTATGCAACCTGTCTTTCCTTTTCCTCATTGAACGTCTGATAAATTAATGCTACCTTTCTGTGCCAGCTCCCTACTGTCTGTGAAGGAAAACCCAAAATGCACTGTTCCTCTTTTGGTGCCTCTGATTAGAGCCAACCTTTGATTCTCAAGAATTCTTGACTTATTTGGTCTCTCCCTTTTGAATGTCACCAAACATCCAGGGGTTCAAAACAAGTGATTGTTTATGGCTTTGAAAGTCTTGATTTAGTACAGTTACCCCCTCAAAAAAAAAAAACAAAAAACAAAAAACCACCAAACAGTAACGGTAACTGAGTTGAGCTGTAGCATGTAAGGGTTAACCAGAAACAGAAGAAGCTGTATCAACTCTACTTTAAGAGAGAGACTTGTTGAAATGCAATAAATGATCCCTTGAAAGTTAAGGAGCTGGAAAATGAGTGGTAGGCAGCGCTTTGCTACAGACAAGACCAGATTCTAGGTACTTGTGCATACAATGGGGAGCAGATGATAAATTTTAAAGTGTGCGTGTGGATGTTTATTGAGGTCACAGGTGGTTTGTGAGGAGGAAAGGTACAACTTCATTAAATTGGAAACTGCATGTTTGACTTGTTTAGTTTTGAAATAGGGAGTAAGTCCAATAGCATGGTATGTGCTCCTTGGTGTTTGAGGTTTACAGATGCCCCTTGGTACGATAGCATGATATATTAATTTTGGAGTTTTTTTTCCCATTGGACATTACAGCTGGCTGTACTATGCAGAGGTGGGACAATGGGTAACAGACGAAGTCAGGCCTCAGCATGAACTTTTGTGATTCTCAAGCAGACAGCAGACTGGAAAAACCCTGCCTTGTAACACTGGACGTGTAGGACTTTACATTCTGGCTCTCTGGTGTTTCCTCAGACATTGGAAGAGGAACTGTGCACACTTGGGAATGCCAATCCGTAACAGGTTTGCAGATTTCAGACTGGGCAGAGGTGACTGACCCAGAGCTGGAGGAAGAGGAAGAGGGGGTAGCTCCACGCGCGGGAAGGGTAGGAGGGCTTCACCCATGGGAAGCACCTGCTGCTTGCGCAGGGAGGCCCAAAGTCTCTCCCCAGCAAGAAGGGTGCAAGGGCCATGTTTGGCCCAACTATGACCTGGGGAGGTTTCACACACACACACACACACAAAGACTCAGCACCTGCAGGAATGACTGATAGCAGTCAGCGAGCCCCACCAGCCCCTTCGTATTTGGGGGTTTGGTCTTTAATCCCTGCAGGCTGGGGAAGGCTTCAAAGCCCAACATCCCACTTGCTGCCCCGCCACATGGCCACCAGGCCCTCTGCGAGAGGTGGGGTGCTGCTGTTTTCTCAACAGAGCTGATCGCCGCTGTGTTTTCCCAGTCCCTACCAGAAAGCATTGGTGGTGACCACATGATGCCCAGGGGCTTCATTGCTGGCTCTGAGTGAGCAGGCACGGACACATACGGGGAAAAGCTCTGGTCATCCTTGGAGCTTTATGGCCAAAATTACGATGGCCAACAGAGCTAGGAGTCTGTGGGGTTGGGTGATGGGCTTTGGGGGATGGGCTTTGGATGAAGATGCCTAAAATCTCCCTAAGCCTTTCTTCTAGTACTGAAGTCCTTCAGGACTAAGAGCTAGTTCACGCAATTATTTCCATTCCCAGATTGAATTATGGCAATCAGTAATATTGTTACTGTAGGACTCTGGTAAAGAACTGAGACCTTTAATAGTAGGGTTTTGTACAAATAAGGAGCAAGCAGTCACAATCTAGATATAACTCCTGGGACCAGGAATAAAGCTTTAAAAAAAGCTCTTTGGGGCTTTGAATCCCCCAAGGAGAGATAGCAGTTGAGAGAGAGATTGCAAAAAAAATAGGATTTGTGAACTTGAAAATGTCACACATTTTTCTGTTGAAGCCATGCCTCGTTGCTGTTGTTAATGTGTTACTGTAACACCTGCTGGCCCTGATTAGGATTCCTCCGGGATGCTATAATCACAGAGCACAATGTGGCGACAAAGAAATTACAACTCATGATCTGCAACATATAAAGGGGGAATAATGATAGACTCAACCGGATATATGCTGTTTTATCCATACGTATGGCCTGTATGGATGCATTTGTGTCTTCATTTACTATTTTATTTTAGCTCCATAAACATCAGTGCTCCCTTATAACTCCGAGCCCAGCCATTATAAATTGGCTGCTCTTATGGTGTCATTGAAGTAGATCTCGAATAGGGGTTTGAAATAGGAGAAAATAACAGCTTAGGCTTAGGCTACTGTAAGCTGGGCCGGCTGAGGGACAAATTTACATTTAGATTGAGCCTCTTCACATCTTCTCTAAGTAATTGTAAACTCTCTTGTGCCTCAGCCCTGGAAAAGAACTTAGGCAGCCCTGCCCTGCCAAAAACTGGGCCTTATGCTTTGTAAGATGTGTGATAGCTAATCTAAGTAGTCGGGCTTAGCATCTACTTTTCATAATTATTTGTGCAAATACAACTCAGTTATCAAATGTCTGCATTAATCAGACAAAGGATATCAGTATTGCCAAAATAAATTTGTTGTAAAAGTGTTATGTCTGATTATTTGTATTATCCAACCAACACCCAGACGTCCTATTATGTTAAGAGCTACACGAGCATATAAGAAACGGTTCCACCACCAGGGAGTGTATGACTAATTTATGATAAGAGAAAACAATTGGACATTACAAGCAAATAAAAAGAAAGGGAGAGGAGAATTAGGGTAAGCATGATAGTTTGTGCCTGTATGTTCCTATGAGAACCATTAGCGAGTTTTAAGTAAAGGAAAAAATGGTTTGATATAAATAAATAAGAAATATGATATCGGTAATCCTTACCGAGCATTTGCCTAGCCCAGTGGAGATTTCTGTGGTATGTACTTAGCTTTCATATTAGGGTCTTATTCTCATTCATGCCATGCCTATTTACACCACTCTCGTAGGGGTCTCCAAATGGCATCTCACAGACAGTAGAGGACAGAGGAACCCAGCCAAAATACTACAGCTGGCCCCATACCACACAAATCTGCCATCTGCACCCAGCCGGGCACGTGCCCAGCGAGGGTTACGGAGACTGCATTTCTTTGTTGTTAAACGCTTCATACTGGCAGCACAACGTAAAGGGAGCATTCGTCTCAGTCTAACGTGTTTTGCTGCTGCATGTTTTCAGTTCCACAGCTATTTTGCTTGAGCATCAATGTAAATAAATCACTTTATTAAGATGCCTAGTTGAACTGGTGCTGCCTCTGTATGCAAGGGATAACGAACCTTACTGTATGTTTCAAGGAGAGGAAGATGCACAGAATACAAGGATACATGTTTACAGAGGCATCTGCTCTTCAGTCCCCTTTCTGATCTGAGGTGACCCTGCCACGTCGTGGGCCTTTAATTATTCTGAGGCTATATTTATCGAGGGCACCTCCTCAGAAGTCAGGCTGAGTTTTGGTCCTCTTTGCCTTTAGGAGCTTGTGGTCAGTGATGCACAGCGATATAACAAGACATCTTAAAAATAAAGCATTTAGTAGTTGAAACAAAGCATTTAGTGGAAAAAAAACTAAAATTAGCAAAAAATATATTTATTCACGTATTTGCACAGTAAAATTTACAAGGTAACCACAGGAAACTGGACTCTGTTAGGCACTCAAGTGTCTCAGATTAATTCTCCCAGACAATTCCCAGCCTTTTGTGAATGTGCTCCTTTTTTCACCTCCCTAATTCTTTTCCCCTCCAGTGCAAAGAAGCCTGGCACTGTCTCTCAGCTATTGTTTGTAGAAAAGTGGCTTATCTTGAGCCATACTTTTTCCTTTCATTTTCCTTTTGAATTGAACTGTTCTGTTCATGGGGCAAAGTCAAAACAGGGTACTCATAAATTATTACAGAGCAGTTTGCCTTTCATCACAGGAATAGAACACATTGCAAATCTAATAGGCAAAGCTGGAATTCCCGTCTATTCTTGAAAGTTATAACCAAAAACAAGTAAGAGTGGCAATATAGTGGAGCAAAACAACCTTTCTGATATCTCTTATCTAAGGCAACATCCATAATATGTAGTATTTCCATAATAATTACTATTTATCAGGATGAAATACAGCAACTGCCATCTCTTTCACTCTCAAGCATTCTTGAAAAGGAGGATTGCTTGAACTGACCAGCAGCGTATTGCCAAAAAAAACCCAAACCCAACTAAGAACACAGCAGCTTGGTAGGAAAGACTGATAATGTGTGATGGCCTGACACAAATGCTATGTCATTAAAGTGTAACAATAGCTTGTATTTCGTAAGTCGTTCTTCTAGATCAAAGTCTACCTGAGCCACTTCACATGGTTTCTATAGACCGGTGAACTCACCAGAGATGTTGTACACGGAGGGAGAATGGAGGGGGCTTACACCCGCGAGCGGGTTTGCTGTGTTTTCCTTTCCTCAGAGTATTTTGTAGAAATTTTAAAGGACTTGGCCCCTCGAAGCCTTCCCGGTAGCTCTACTAGATGCACAGACAGGTAGCAGCAACAAGGTACTTTGCTGTGTGACCTGAAAGGCACATCTGGATGCGGGAACCGAGCCGCGCGGCAGCGATGCCAACGGGGGGAAACTGTGACCAAGTGACAGAAGCTGAATTTGCCCAGAGATTAAAAAAACCCCGCCGCCCAACAGCAGCAGAAAATTGCCCGGTGGGTGCCCCGGAGCAGGGCTTTCATCTCCTGCCCGCTCGCGGAAGGACCGCACCGCCCTGCCGGGGAGGTCCGTCCC
>NW_009204325.1:0-25865 GCF_000690835.1 Fulmarus glacialis
CCCGGCAGCTGCCTCCCCGCCTGCTGCAGTTGTCATAGGCTTCCCACCCGGCTCCTAAATACAGGGAGACTCAGTGCTGCCTTTTCCTTAACTGCTCATCCTTCATTTAGTCACATTCGCCATCTTTCAGTCTGTTGCTGTAAAGCAAGCTCTGCCGGAAAAGGGCTGTCATGAGTTTAAAAGCTCTCCCTGGGTGTTTCGATGGTACTTTTTCCTTGCCTGCAGCCACGCTGGGAATATGCAAGGAGTAGGGTCTTGCATTGGAACCGCTTGGCTGGGATTGAAGGTGTCTGGGGGCTCTCCTCAATGTGCCAAAGGCTTGCTCAGTGGCTGTGCTCCACGGACGCTGTCATTCTGCCCCTCCTTTGCTTTCCCCTTGTACCCTGGGATGGCCAGTCTGTCCCTTCTAGTCCCATGCCTGCTGAAAGCATAGATAAATGAAAATTTGTGCTGTTATTAAGGGAATATAAATACATTAAATGCAGGGGGTTGTATGTAATCTCCATGTGAACATCTGGAAGCAGATGTTTAGGATCCCTTAAAATTGGATGTGCATGGCAAGGGGAGAGGGCAACCGGGATCCTGCAAGCGTGTGTCCAAAGACAGACAGAGGCTTGTGTGCACACTCCTTGTCTGTGCTGGAGGGACGGCCGCTGCAGAGACTGGTCAGAAAGGTGGGAGCAGCTTCCTTCCAGGTGTCCTCAGCATCATGCAGCCCTATGGGCCCAGAATAAAAAATATATGGTAGCCCAGAACAGAGGCAAACCTTATTAGAAGGGGGAATATCTTTTATTAAACCATGTGTTAACATTTAAAACAAACCAAAACAAAAAAAAACAAACAAAAAAAAAAAAAGAAGAAAACTTTCAGGCTTACAAGAGCTTCTACATGTCTGACAGAAAGGCAACAGACTTCCAGTACAGGTTGGAAAGAATTTTATTAACTTGATTATTTTAATAGTTTGAGAGAAAAGGGTGGTTATTTTACCTCTCCCTACACAGTCTGCCTCTATTTTATAGAACTGTGACTACAACGTGGTACATAACATGCTGTCCATTTAAAATACACTTATATGAGGCTCCCACAGAACAGGGAAGCATCATGCAGCGGGGAACAGGGAGTTTTTACGCATATCCTGGAGGCAACGGCTGGCCTGGGGGGACTGACAACATCTGAGTATATAGGTTCACCCAGGCGTTGTCCTGCAAACAGAGAGAGTTGTCGCCTGCAAGATCAGACAAGGGAGTTTCCAACTACGGCATCCTTTTTCCCCTGCTCTACTTTTCCTTGTGATACTGAGACACCCAGGGCAGCAATAGACTCTTTACACCCAGCCGACTTCAAAACAGTTTCTATCTCAGATTACCAGAGTCTGCAGAATTCAGCTGTTTTGAGAGCAGTCAGAGGTCACTGCAAATCAGCAGTCTTTGAAAAGTAACCTGTCAAGGCATCCACTTCTCATGGCTTACCACATCTATCTAAACATATCTATACACAAAATGGATGACGTCTCCTGCTGCCCTTTCGAACAGTTTAGTGTAAGACCTCTCTGTTTTCTCAGCCTTTGTACTGCTCTGATACACAGGGCCAGCCAGCAGTTCCAATTAAAAGAGCGGGGGGAAAAAAGAGTGGGTAGATCTTCTTCCAGATGGCTTTGAAGAGGCATCAATCTGCTATAGAGATTCACAAGACCCCAGACAAGTAGTTAGATAAGCCAAGACTACGCATTAAGGCTAAAATCACAGCATTACATCAAACCCAAATGTTTTTCCAATATATTAATTGCCACAGCAATTTGGCTGACTGGAAAAGGTGAAAGTGTAAACTTAAACTAAAGAAAGTCAAGGACAATACTAGTAAGTTTTAATACTTTCCCATTATTCCTATTGTATGCTAGTTCATCTTATCTTTATTACCCCCTAACGTTACCCAGCAGTGTGCACCCATATACATGTAAGTGTGCTCTACTCGGGAGAAAGGCAGGGTAAAGAGCACAAGCCAGCGCGCTCCACCATTGCGTGTGGTAGTTAAACAGCCTCACAGCCTCCTCCTTATAATGGCTGCATCCTCTCCGGTCCGATCTGTTGATGTCAAGGCAGGAATGTCTCTTCTGGCACTGGGTTTTGCAGGTTAGACCTCTCGTTGACCAAGAATCAACAGCATCCTGCATCAACATCTTTTGAGATGGCTGTTCTTGCCATGGCCATGGATAAGCTAGACTGAAAGTCTGTAAAATTCCCCTACACAGGACAAGTGATTTCTTATGCTCCGGTGAGGACATTTAAAAAAATAAAAGGTTGTTCTGTACAAACACACATACCAGACTGCATTTCCACACACATGCATTGCATAGTGCAAATACAGAGACAAAGCTGTGTGTCTGGACAGTGAGCAGATTCTTATCTTCCAAACACCTCTCTTCGTGCAGAACTAGACACAGGATTTTTGAATACGTGGCCCTGCCAGTGACTTTGCCTGCTGGAATGACGTGGTGCTGGGGCAACCCCGCACCGTAACAGCTCAGTGGCTTCGGGAAAGCATCGCATGGGTCGCCCCATCCAAGCATCACGTTTCCCACACGCAATTACACCAACAGGAGAAAATTCTCAGCTCAGAAACAGCATGGATATTTTGTGACCATCAACACCGGTCAGTGAAAACACGAAGAGGGAACGTCAGGGCAGGAGGGAGGAATTTGCAGACCTTGGCACTTCCTAAACCATGTCTGCACCCACTGCTTCGGCGAGCGGCTAGGGGAGAGCAGCACCAACCGCTCGAGCAGTGGGAGCCCGAGAGGCCGTGCCTGTCCCCGGGTTGCCCTTGGGGAGCTCGGGGGGTGGAGGAGGCTGATGCCGCGCTCCCCCCGTGGGGAGGCGATTTCCCCGTGCAGGCTGCTGCAGCCGCCGGGGAGTTCCTGCTCCAGCGGTGAGGGCAAAGGGTGAAGGGGACTGGTTGCTTTTGCACACACGGTTAACAAAATGTTGATATTATGCTTAGCTGTTGTCTCCTTGTCACTAGTCACTTGCAGTTATGGGTCCAGATGTTAAAAATGCCATCATGAGGTGGAGCTGATGCACGCCACTGTTATGGTCGTCTTCATTTTCAAGGCACTCTCTGGGCTCATGGGACTGTGGACGAGTGTCTAGAGAGGGGAAAGGGATAACTTTAGGTTTTATACAAAGTGGGTTGAGTTTATTGCATAAATACGGGCAACTTGTTTCATTTGAGACACCCCAGGGTATCCAACCTATCCTCAAGAAGATCACGGGTCTCCCACAGGTCCTATGCTGTATCTGCCAGCCCTGTGTGGACATCTCATTTTCCGCAGGGCATTTCAAATGGCCCTGGACATCTGTGCTTCGGCAAATTAGCTGAGTTCACAATGTCCTCCTCTTGTCAGCTAGCTATCACACGGTGGTGGAGTGGTTGCTTAGGCACAACAAAACTCACAGAGAAAAACTTAGTGATTTTATTGCAAGATACGAATGGAAAGAGGGTGATTCCCCTCAAAAGTGTGTCATTATATCACCTTGGATTTATAGCCTGTGCCTGAACTACAGGTGAGAAAAATTGTCCACTATCAACCCCACTGAAAAATGGGCATCTCCCATCAGGATATTCTGACTCAGATATTCTGAAACATTTATTTCTTCTTACCGATACCTTTGAAAAAAACTGAGAATCCAGATTATAAGAACGAGAATAGAAGGCCTCCTTTTAGGCAAGAATAGAGATTAGGTACTGTTTATTGCCGAATAATTTAAAACCACTGAAGAAATTTAGTAATTTAAAATCACATAGGAAAAAAATATTTTCCCAGTTCCCAAATTAAACCTGAAGGAAAATACTTATTTTTGACACTTCAAGAAGTTCCCTGTAGCTCTCATTAAAGCCAGTTTTAGGTTCTTGTCTAAGAAAAATTAAATGGAGGAAATATATAAACTAATAAACACAAATGTGTTAAGGAAAGAAACGGTCATGTTTAAAAATGAAGTTAGTTGGATATTGTGACTTTATCAAAGGGGTGAATGACTGCAGATGAAATGGCGATCATTTCCTGGAAAGAGTAACAGAGCCAAAGCTTCCCAGTAAGGATGGAGCTTCATCATGAGATGAAAAAGAAAATCTCCAACCTGATCAAACTCCTCTGCTAGACCTCAGACTGGATCCACAAGTCCTCCAGTTCCTCTTTGGTCCATGTAGGCTCAAAGTGTCCCTGGAGACTTGAGGCTCACTCCTTGGCTCTCTAATCTTTTGTCTGAAGAGTGCAGGAGTTTGGATCAGCCACCAACAGCCCAACATGTCCTCCGTAGCTGAAGGTTGGTTTCCCAGCTCCACTCTCGGGGACACTCTGGTTAACAGTGCTATCCCTCAGACAGCCACAGCCATTCAAAACACTGAGACATGGTTCTGTGAAGGACATCTGTGACAAACACTGTTTGTCTTAAATGCCACAAAATACAAGAAACCATACAAAGATTAGTCTCAAGAAATAAAATTTATATAAATAGCGGTGAGGATCCATTCATGGGACATATACAGGTCCCCTAAATTATCACAGGTTACAGAGGGAACCTTCTCCCAGGTCCTGTTCCCAGGCTAGGGCCAATTTCACACCCAGGGGAGGCTGCTTCCAAAACGCCAACACTGACAGCCATATGGACACTTCAGTGTTGACAGGGTTTCAATACTCCCCAGATAGGCCATTTTCGTCCCAGACTAAGAGTGTCTGTTTGAGAATTAAAGACACCTAGAGAGATTTAGAAGATGTGCTGCTCCACCGGGCTTTGTGGCTGATATAAGGGGACCTTCTATCTACTTCCCTTTGGTTTTCCATCTTCTTGCCTAATCATCCATCTGTGAGAAGGGAGATATTATGAAGATACAAATAACAGAGCAGAAGTTATGGCCTGTGTTATTCAAGAAGTCAGACTCAGTGATCTAGTGGCCCCTTCTGGCCCTGAAATCTGGAGTCTCCTCTGACTGGCACCATCAATTCACTAGCTGGAGAAGCCTCAGGGCCCAGGCAATTGGCTCATCTTTCACACTATCCCGCACTAATTGGCAATAATGAAGGTATGTGTCAGTCTTCACTGGATCACGTGTTTTAAGACAACTTCAGAGTAATCCTAGCAGTATGGATGCCATTAGCCCACAGACTCACCATCAAAACCGAAATGAGAGGCCGACTTTATGCCATTTTGCCTCATTGTCAGTGAAGGTTCCTATTTTTCTGGATGAAAATTTCCTTCTGTAAATAAGTCATCTTCCATAACAAGTTGAAGGTGAAAATGCTTATATGTACCTATGCAAGATTCAGCTGACAGAAAAGCCATGAAGTTCTCTGATAGCTTGTTATCAACCCAAAATTATGGATATCATGTTTTGCAGGCAATAAGTGATGCCAAATTGAATGCAAAGAGTAAGAAATAGAGTATCATCTAATCCTTCCTCACCCAGTTCTCCATTGCCATATTTACTCCACTCCACCAGGAGGAACTTTTCTCAGGGAAATATTTGCATATGGGAAATTTCCTTAGCAGGATGAAAGTGGGTGCAATGGCCAGCCTTGCCCCCTCATAACCCTCTGTATAAGGTCCCTGTCACCAAATATCAGTGGGACGGGGCATTTTGGCTATTCTCTATTTCATACAGAGGATATGGAGAGCATGAAATTAAATTAGAGCTTCCTTCAGGCTATCCTCCAACTTCTGTGGATAGTTAGCTTTCTAGCCAGAATTGGAGTAAAAGAAAACACAAGAGTGATATAAACAAAGAAATAATATTAATCAGCCAATGAATTTCTTCACAAAGTGTGTACAACACTTCTCCCCGCCCCCCCGCCCCGTATACTTTCGGTACTCTAAAGGAAAGGCCAAAAGGGGAATAATAAAAACACCCTCGAGTACTAAGAAAATGGCTCATAAAATAACTACAATAACAATGTCAATTATTAGCTTTACAGTACAAGATAAATATAAATGGACTATATCCCCAAACTAGCAAAATATGGGGAATCAATCTCAATAAAAAGAACTGTTAGGGTAAGCTATTTGGGAAGCAGATACAAGCCCTGCCTGGCTTAGAAACATTAGCCTGCCCTTCTCTGTAGTGATTAATGTCTTCTGCTGCCAGATGACACTGAACTTCGCAACGAGTGAGGCTTAGAGGGAGATATTTGTAACGCCTGTCTGTAAACTCCAGAAGCATTATGATTTCTGTGGAGGATAAATGCACAAATCTCTGTATTTCTGATAGAAGATAGGCTCTGCTAAAACAGAAATTAAACATATTTACAAGACAGTGAGTTACGACAGAAACCTGACCAGGCATTTCTCAAACTGGCTGGAGTCATCCTCTGCTGACAGTGCCACACTCGGAAAGCTGATCTCCAAGCCCGTTGTGGGAAGCACAGACTTTATCACAACACAAAAGTGTGGGAATTCTGATGTTTTCCTAATTTTTTTCCTCTGGGAAAATTAAACTGGCTTTTTTTTTTTTCTGTTCTTTTACTTTGGAACAAGGCTAATGGGCATATTTTTATAAGGGGGAGGTAATGGTGGATTTATACCAAAGTTGGTTTCATTGCAGGTCAAATCATCATTGATCTGTGCTTGCTTGGGCTGCTATGGCACCTCACTGGTCTTGTCACACAAATGTGGCATCCTTTTACTCGCCTCCCCATCCAGACTAGCTCTCACATGCCAGCTGTAGTCTCCTTTCCACTTGATCTGCTGTGGAGCAGCTTGAAAGATGACTAGCCGGAGTGCAGCATGGGACACAAATGCCCACCGGGAGACCTGTTGAAAGATGAGATGAGTCACCTCATTTCTTGTTCCTTACGACACAGTGAAAAGTCCATAAGCTTCTGCTTGAGTTCACATCCCGGTTATAATTTTCTAATCACTTCAGGGTGATGTCATGGGTGAAAAAAGCATGAGTGACTGAAATTAAATTGAAGGCTAGGCTGTTCCTTGGGGCATTACTACATTACTAGAGAGGGAGAGGGGACACAGACGTTTTTTTCTTTTATCACTTGTGGTATCCTTATTTCTCAAGAAAAGAAGGTCAGCGTTTCCACAGCATCCTGCTATGCTGCTCTCTCTCAAGGCATTAAATACACCTAGCAGCGTACCCTCTGGGCCCGTCTGGTGAGCTCTTCCCTGGCTCCCAAGGTCCTTGGAACAGAGATTCATTAGCCAACATCCCAATGCTGCATGAAAATGGTCACCACAGGCTCGACTCAAATAGTTCATTGCCCAGTGCAGCTATTAAAAAACAATTTGTTAAATTGTATGACTAGAAAAATGCTTAAACATGTCAGTTGTTCTAATTTTTCACGGGGGAAGGAGGAATATGTTTTAAAGAAGGTACACAAAGCACGTAAGAAGACATGATTTTAACCAGATGGCTTTTCAGTCTCAGGTAATTGTTATGATCAAGACAGTACATTTCAGAGGCACCTCAAGGACAATTTCTGTTCCAAGCACAACCAAATTATGTAGAAACAGAAGGCACTATCCATGGCAGGTGAGATTCACAACTCTTTTGCGTCATTACTAAGATCACTAAATGCAATGCTATGCTGACTTAAGGAAAGTATAACGATGACAATTATGATTTAAGAACATAACCCTAATTACATTAAAATAAAATAATAATAATATCATTAACGAAGAGCCACTTCTGAAAAGCAATTTTAATTCAGAGCCAATTTTCCTGTTCTGGGCAAAAGTCCATCCTAATCACATTGAGAGTCAATACATTACTCTTTGACTTGAGGCAAAGACACATCAATTCTTGACAGCTTCTGCAGATGCTCTGTCCTTCTGCAAAAAAAGCCCTTTGGTGTTTGGACAGGGTGGTTTGCAAAAGGGTTTCATGTCACAGCTATTAGGTAAAGTATAAATTCCCTCAGTGGAAAATGCAGTAATGCTCTATAGCAATGTAGTTCTCCCTTTTATGTATGAAATGTATCTCTAACTTGATCGGAAACAGTCAATGGCTTGAGGGAGTGCTCTGTATGTGGCAGAAGCTTTCCATTTTTTGTGCTGCATTTTTAAAGCTCTGCAGACTTTTTACCACAGGGCTCTGGCACATGAAGTGGGTTTGTGGCTTTGCTGGGTTTGTTATTTCAACCACTTACAGCAAGGCTAAACAAAGCCACCAGTGTGTCCCCTTGAGAAGAAAACTCTGATCAGACCCACGCTCTAGCATATGCCATTTCCATGAACTAACAGCCAAGAAAAAGCAGCTACAGAGGGAAACCAAAAGTTTCATCTTGTCTACAGCCAGCAGTCTGTGCAGACTGTGGGGTGCTGGGCAGCGCTCTCCACAGCACCACGGTTTGTCTGCCCTGTCCTCACACGTGGCTCTTGGCCACAGCCAGATGGGGCAGAGTTTGGTGTGTCCTTGCAACAATTCCTGTGTCCCAGTGGAGACTAAGTTTATTCAGAGCACATCACTAAGTACTGGCACATGCTGGTCACGGCACGTCTGTATGTCTCAGCTCCACAGGTCCCACGAACCAACAAGCTTGAGAGGTTCCTGAATGGGTTTCTCCTCTCTCCTCTCTCTGTCAGCTTTGTCCCTTCATCCTCCTTTTTTTTCATTAACATCAAGAATGTTTCATTAACATCTTGCATTAAGATCAAGAATATACTCTTGCACATTGTCTCCTGGCCCCAGCTATGGCAACAAAGTGATCGACCTTGGCAAAGTGGCCCCTGAGATGAATGCTGTAGGCACTGGAAGCCCTGTGGCTCCCAACCTTGGCCAGACCTGAACAGACGGCTGAATAAACCTGATCCATGTTACTAAAACGCTAACTCCATCCTGAAAGCACATTTGCTAACGCACAAGCTGCTTTCCAAATCAGGCAAGCCAGGTCCTGTTCCCAGGACAGAGACAAAAGAGAGTCTGGAGTCTCAGGGTACAACATTTCTATGAGAAAAACAGGGGGAATAGCGCAGAGAGTTCACATCTGTGACTGTTTGCTCAACTATTTTTGGTAACGAACCTCACACAATATAATCAATACAAACTTCAGCCCATATTCATGGCACACATCCTAGAAAACAACTTTTCATAAAAATCCCTAAAGTTAGAATTCTCTTTGGTAAGAACACTTTTGGAAGGTACCAGAGCTAATGCTGAGACATGGCTGTAGCATGGCTTCATTTTTTTGTGTTGTATGGGTAATAAATTATTCTTTCTACTTTGGAACACAGATTTATTTGCTAAATATCTTCATATCCATTCAAGTCACACATCACCGCAAGGCTCTTAAACATAACAAGTATTTACAATTTAAGTCACATCCCACAAGCTAGATTATATTGCTTTTATGCCTAAGCATGAACTAAAAGAGACCAAAATACTCTTATGAAAGAAAAGTTATAGGGATTCAGTGAGGATTCTGAAGTTTTATAAGTTTACAAAGAAAGAGAAAAGAGACTCAAAGTGGAAAAACATCTTGCCGATATAGTAGCCAAGTTAAACCAGACGCTGCAAGGGTAACTTACCATTAGAAGTCCCAGAGGTGGTTCTATTTACCAGGGAAGGGATGGAAGGGGTGAGGGAAATTAATATTAATTGGGTTTATTTAACTTGGCCATTGGCCACAAAGTTCAGATAAAGTGCATTTCCCAGCCAACTCTCCTACATGTAAAATTTCACCAAGTCAGATGTAACTTATTATGTGCTTTGTCACTTCAACACAAAAAAGAAAGAAGTACAAAGCTGTACAAAGGAGCGGTTTCCCTGCTTCTTTTGGCCATATTAGATGCTTTCATTGTGCAAACATACCTGTAAGAAATATTTTTGTAACAATCCTGCCATTGGCCATCCAAAATTAAAACTAGAAACATGGCACTCTGACTCCCCTTCTCTGTAATTAAAGGATCTGCGCAAAAGCAAATTCTCCTGAGACATTAATACAGCAGAACCAAGCTTCTTTTCAGTATAGGATTTTTAAAACCTTCAGTGATTGCTGGGGGATGAAGGCTTAAAGGTGAAGTGGAATCCTGTGAGCAGGGCACTCATTGGGGCTTCCTTTGGACTCGTGAATTGTTGCTGGGCTTGTGCACATTTCTTGTGGTCAATCAGACAAAGCTGGGATGGCTCCCATGAGACATTCTAGATCGTGAGAAAACTAGGCTAAAATCTTGACCACTCAGCATTGCAGAT
Organism: Fulmarus glacialis; assembly: GCF_000690835.1. NCBI lineage: Eukaryota > Metazoa > Chordata > Aves > Procellariiformes > Procellariidae > Fulmarus > Fulmarus glacialis. The sequence goes on from NW_009204325.1 coordinate 10,189, forward strand.
GAGACAGCAAATTTCCAGTTTGGCAGAATGATGGGATGGAGTGGGACGGGTGCTCGTGATTCCAGCAGTCCTGTAGCCGGCATCAGTACCCTGTCTGCTGCATCAGTGCTCTCCCTAAACAAAAGATGGGTAACTCCTCTCTCAGCCTTGTGCTGTAGACTACTTACTAAGCTGTGTGCTGCCAAGAGGATACAGCTTTGGGGGAGCTGCTTATTTTTATTGTAGTTTTCAGAACGTATAGAGTAGTGACTCATGCTGAAACTTTCTTCCCTTCTCTTTAAATTGGTTTCTTGTCACTTTTATGGAACAGAATTTATTTGGCACTTTTAAAAAAATGCAAAAGTGTCTCCATGCTGGTGCCCTCATTCCACTGCACTGTGTCTTATCTCCTGACTTCATTTTTCCATGTCTGTTCTTGAAGCACTGTGCCAGTGGGAAGCTGCACTCGTGACATAAAAGGTTTTTTAGGGGTGAAAAAGCCCCCGTGTAAGAGAAAAAAATGCTGTTTGTTGTCTGAGAGCACTCTTGAGAAAACCTTGGCAAGAAACTTGCTCAGAGAGCAAGAGAAGAGCAGGTCAAGCTGGAGGAACATCCGAGCAGTAGTGGAATGCACGGGGTGAAGTGACATCTCTGGCAAGCTGGGCTTCGGCTCAGAGCTATGGTACGTTCCCCCGTGACAGCTTCTCTGCCTGTCACCCACTGTAGGAATCTTTTTCCTGTGCCATTTCCTGAAAAGGAACAACCCAGCTGCTTCATTTACTCAGCAAACACATTTGGCATCCAAAGAGCTTGGACAACAAAGTTTCGCTAGCTGTATTTGCTCAGGCAATGGCAGTTGGCTGTCGGTCCACCCCTGCTCCGCATGGCCTTCTGCTAGCCTGTTTGTTGATCTGGCCATCGGTGTTGTTATGTTTCAGACTGTCGGAACCATGACTCACAATTTCATTTCAAGAGGGGGGCAAAAAGGAAAACAAAACCCAGCAAGCTTGCTGCTCTTTCACTTGATACGCAAGTACTAAGCTGCCCTTTCCCAGGAAATAGATACATCTTTCGTGCATGGGTCTTGATCCAGTTTTCAGCCCATAACAAAACATCATGGTAGCTGGCAATGCCTGGCAGCTTTGCTGGCAGCCTCAGCTACCCTCTGGCTTCCAGAGGTGCCTTTGGCTGAAACCACCCTATGGGGCTGGTTTGCAAAATGTTTTCCACCCAAGGCTTACCTAAAACTTTTCCAACATGAAGCCACTGTTTTCAAAGCAGGAAGGGGGAAAGAAGAGGTCTAAACTTAGGTTCCTGTGTCCTTGGTTGGATGTCTGAGTAAGCGTATGACTTTCTGAGCAGACTGAACAAACCATGTTTCCAGATCCAGTGAGACCTGTTCAGTCCCAAGAAGCCCATCTGTTAATCCAAGGACTCTGGAAGTGGCTGGAGGAGAGAGGGAGATGTCTTGCTGGCCATCTCCTGGAAACGAGATGAGGAATGTGGCTAGGGGAAGGTGGCTAGACCAGGCCAAAACCAGGGAATGGAGAATGGATTATGACTAAGATGACTCCTGCTGAGGCAGGAGGCAGAGGACTTGGTGGAAATCACTGCCTGTCAGCATTTGCCATGGTAGTTGTCAGCTGTCCTGAGGCCTTCACTGAAAGGCAGTGGGCTTTCAGCAGCAGTGCCACCGAAACCTCATTCCTCTTCCCCCTCCACCCTCCCTGCGCCTCCTCGGCTGTGGCTCTGCTCCCCAGTGCTCACACTGGAGGTGTGAGTGGGAACATGGTGCTGGGACGGGGTCCTCATGTCCCAGCAGGGGCACGAGGAGGAAAGCTTGCGAGGCACCGCTAATCATGAAGGAAAGGGCAGAAAAGCACAACGACTTTAGACATCTCAATCTAATTGCAGGTACCCAGGTGCATGAGGCACAGACCGTATCAGCATACTCATTTCACATGTGGGACAAGGAAATGCCGACCAGAAAGGGCTGTGCCCAGGTCACATGGAGTGAGGGGACAAGGTGAGAGTCCAGCTGAACCCAGCTCCGTCCTGTGCTGCAGCCACCAGGGATGGCATGGGAAACGGGCACTCTAGTTGCCTAGCCTTCCCTGTGAACAGAAAACTGCAATCCACAGCCGTATCAGCCTGGCACCTTTCACCCCTGCTGACTCCTCAGGTTCAGCAAGGAATTTAAGCACATGCTCATTACTATACACAGTAACTGAAGCCAATTGACTATTCATGTGCTTCCAGTTAGGCATGATTTCCTCAAAGTATCTCAGGCAACACTTGCTGCAAATGTACTTCACACTAAGAAAGAAAATGTCTGGACCAATATATACCCAGAAGGCAAACTTGCACACTAATCCTAGCCTGCATGCTTCCTCCTGCCTACTAAAAAAGAGTTATTGAAAGCACAGGGTTCAATAAGTTGTCTGTGACCCACACATTGCTCAGTATTTTACCCTAAGACCATAGCCACAAAATGAGCAGGAGGAAAAAAAAAAAAAGAAAAAAAAAGGAAAGGAATTCTGCATCCCACCACATTCATCCAAATCTTTGCCAGCATCTCCAAAGAGGAGAGTTTGTTAAACAGAGATTTAAGTTACTAGTAAATTGGCTTGGAGGAAAATAGAGGATCTTCTGTCCCGTCTTTGAACAATGTTCTGTAGGGTCCTATGGCAGAATGGGGATTTCAGAGTCACTGCCTGAGGAGTTAAAGAAGAGGAAAGCAGCAATATCTCTTCACCGAGCCTCCAAGTGAGTCAGTAGAAGGATTTATTACTCCACTGTATGCACTGCTTGTAAGTAGTTCATCTTTCTCCCTCTGCCTGTTTATTTGTCTCTTTTACTGTCCCTAATGAAGAATCCCAATGCTATCAAGTCTGAATTACACACACTTTACGTTTCTAATGTTTGTTCTGCTGATCTCCCTTCTTTTCTGGTACTGTTGGCTGCTGAGATGCATTTGACCTGCTCTTGGGAGGAGATACAGCTGCTATCTGCATTCTTCACTCCATCTGTTTTCACTGTTTGGTATAACTCCACTAAAGTCAGTGAAAAGACAGCACTCATAACAAGCTGGTATTACACAGTTTAGAATTGGGACTATAAACTCTGGACAATTTGGATTTTTGCAATTAATAGAAAATCCACCACCCAAGTTTTTCCGTGACACTTTGAAATCAGCCAGAAGCGCTAGGCATTATGTAGGCATAATCTCTTGGGCAGATGGAAAACTGCCTGTAGAAGCATTTGGCGTAGGTTTGCAGGCAAGCAGTGCACTCTGGTATACGGCCAGCTCTTGAAATCGGGTACCTACATCATCTTTGCACCAAGAGAGAAAGCTGGGATCTGAAAGAGCGTGTTTCTGGAGCTTCTCTGGGTGCTCAAACCTGATGGGAGAGTTCCCGTGACAGGAGACACTTTGTGGAGCCAGCAGTAAACGATCCACAAGTTTCTTCAAAGTCAGCAGGACTCCGCAGGGCAGTGTCTGTCCCTTCCTGGATGGCGGCTGTCTTGCTTCCCTCAGTTTTATGGTTTCTAATCTATTTCCATCCCTTACCCTATTTTATGGTTGTGGCTGATAAGATAAATTAGTCTCTTTTTGGGAAGTGTCACAGTTTAGAGAGCATACGGCTGTCAACTGGAGCCCACTGTTCTGTAGGCTTGTCCACGCCGTGACCTCATGTAGCATAAAATAGAAATTAAAATTATTTTAGGACTTGAAAACGCACATGCACCCCCACCAGACATTCCTTCAGAGACTCGTGTAAGATCAGAGCGATTGGTTTTTTTGCTCAGCATCCCACCCCCCACGGTCCTCACTCGCTGTGGCTTGTGTGCATATCGCCAGCACATGTGCACGCACGCGGAAATGTGGCGAAGGGCAGGTAATTAGCCTTTCCGAAGGGGACATGCCTTTCTCCTGAGAGCAAAACAAGAGAGGTCTGAGGACGGAAGGAGAGCAGATGTAAGCGATCAAGGAGGGAAGCTCGCAGACAGGACATGAGGGGTAACATCTGACCAGCCTGAAGCTGGAGAGACCGGTACGCGCTTCATCTGAGAATACCGACATGCCAAAGACAACTGATGGATCAACTGAGCTTTCATTAATTTCAATAATTTTCAGATCAGATAGACTATCTGAATGTCGCACTGGGACGGGATTTCTGTCGTATGTGCCGTCCTGCTCTGCTCGTGCCCTGTAATATCACAAAAATGGCCCTCCCCAGGGTGCTGTGGTGGGATTTGGGGGTGCAGGAACTTGAAGGGGATGAAGGCTGACTGGGCACTTCCAGGGCAAACCAAGAGCACAACTCACAGCCCTTCCAAACACGCTCACCCCAAGCTGCAGTCTTGTCACACAGAGATGGTCCTGAACAACCGTCGGCAGGTTTTTTCCAAGCCTGTTCACCCATTCCTAATGAAAACGATAAGTCGAGGACAGTAGTTTTCTTTATAACACGACTTTTCCCCCACAGGGCTAGCACTTGTGCTGACTGTTGAAAAATCAGTCATTAACAGCCAGGAAATGACTTTGCCATCAATCAGAATATTGCTCAGCCATGTTTCAGCTTTTTTCCCCTTTCTCTGCGTAATTATTCTCATCCTCCGCTGATTACAGTTTATAATAGCTATAATTCTCTCAAAATCAATCATTACTTGACTTAACCACGGGGTTACCAGTAAAACCATGAAGGAACACAGATATCCTGAACTGTTTTTTAATTATTATTCTTATTTAACAACACACAAGCTTTTAGGTAGATCACATTTAACCTTCCTCTCGGCAGTATTAAGCAGCAATTATTTTATTTTAATTTTGGTTTAAATCATGAAGTGTTTGGTTACACGGCTGTTCCAGCCATGCCAGATGTTTTGATGACATGTTACTAGCATGTTATTCTGAGGTGAAATCTCAGTGGTTGTCCTAAATTAAACCGCTGTAAAAGGACAAATATGTTCTGTTTGCCAACAGAGACTCCACAATCAGAGTAAAACCCAGGTACCTGATTTTTTTATTAGGATTATAGGTAAACACAAAGGTTAAATCAAAGGTTGGCTTACTTTCCTGTAAGGCAAATTTTGAGTATACTAAATTAAAAGCAACACTTAGATTTAAAAATCAGGTTTTTCCTGAACAGAGTGGACATTTGTAGCTTACCACACACAGTCATATTCCTACTACAGCTAAACAATGGGTTTCTGTTATTCCGCTTGCACCATGTGTTAACTTGACACCACTTTGTCTCTAATCATTTTCTCTTGCCCGTACATTCAGTTAGTTTCCCGTAATGATTATGTGGGTCTCTCATGCAGAAAAAGGAAATATTTAAAAATTGAAGGAAATAATTATATGGAATAACCAAAATTGGAAGCTGGACTGAAGAGCAGGTGTAGAGTCTGAATTGACTTTTAAGTTAAAATAAAGTCTTAATTTAAAATAGATCTTTTTTTTTTTTTTTTAATTTGGGTGAGGAAAAGTAATTTATGAGATTATAGCATTTGATAGGGTATAGGAACTAAGCCAAGTGTTTCGAGCCTCCTCTGTATAAGGGTATGACATAGAAATACACAAAGGAAGCCATTTTCCTCACAGAACATTATGAGCCTACAATTCCGTATATACTCTTGCACAAAACCTCTTCAGACATTTTTTGTGAACTATTTACATATCAATTTCCATGTGTGATGGCCATGTCATACGTCTGGCTCCTCTTTATTTACCAACTTGCAATGAGCAGCATATTATTGTAAATTTTGACTGATGAATGGGACATCTACACGTTTTTCTTACAAGGGCAAATCTGGGGGAAAACTCACAGCAGTTAACACACAAATATGGTATACACATAAATTCTGCCCGTTATACCTACCTGTACTAAGGAAATCAATGGCTCTGGTGTGTCGAAACAGCGTACATGCATTACTGGAGACAGGTTGCCAGTCTCAGATATTGAATAGCAAATAAATAGCAAATTAAATAGCTAACTGTGCTAACATTCTCCTGTATTGCCTCAGATTTGTTCATAAGATTGGTAGGAAATTTTGGAACAAGAACTAAATGAAGGAGGTCCTGTTTTATCCACCCTTTCTTTATAATCGCGTGCTCTTGCGTTTCACTAAAACCCCTTTCTCTTCACAGCTGCCATGAACACAGGTGCAGCCGGGAAGTGTCTGAGACCATTTTGTCAAAAAAAGAACAAAGGACCATGTTTCTTCGGCAGATAGCATGACCACAGGCCTAGCCACGAGTAAAAAGTCACTTGGACTGCATAGCCCATCTAGTAAAATGCTTTTTCCCAGCCTGGTACGAATTCTGGTTGGGTCACTGAGGCTTCCTACAGACCCCAGTGGCCCTCAGTGTCGGAGAGCCCTCAGCCCTCAGCGCCCGGCGAGCCCTGCCTCTCGCAAGGAGCTCTGACAAAACCCAGGGGTCTCTCGGTCGCATGAGAAATGGTTTGTAGGCTCAGGGCCCCGGGGGCCATTATTTCAAAGTCGCACAGCCATCGTGTAGCCGCACGAAGCACCTCCTGCCGTGGCTGTGCCTTTCAAGAAACAAAGCTGTGTTGTGAACTATTGGCGATGTTAATAGCTTTCTTCCCTCTAGAGATTTGCTCCTGCTTTGGCCCCAAATATTTCAAAATAGCTGAAGCTGGCAGTAAGAGCCATGGGAAGAAAAAAGTGATGCATGTTAATTTCTGGTTTAGACATGATGAGAATTTCATTCTCTTCATTAAAATTCCCCAGTGTCGATGGGATGCTCCTCTGATTCATGGGCTATACCTTGTAACGTTCCTCTGTGAGAGATCATGTATGCAGCCTGATGTCTTTAAACAGTTTTGTTTTCCTCTCCTTCCAAATACTCCAGTTATCATTCTCCTGATATACAACATGCTCTCCTTCCAGTTAGATGGTTGCACGTTTGTGCAGGAATTTCAGGGCATGTTTTTAATTTCCTATAAAAAGACTGAAGTTATCACAAATGGCAGCATCATGTTTACTCATCGTGAAATGGAGAGACACATTGAAAGGTTTTCAGAGGAACCTGCTACTGATGAATAGAAAAATAAAATGCAAAAGCAAACTGGGATTCGGACTGACATGGGGGTGGGTTGGGGGGGCATGGAAGAGCATTTGTGTGCTCCACAGAACAAACAAATAATCCCATCTAGTCGTGCTGAAGGAATGTCTGAGGAGGACAGACAGAGGGGCTCAATTGCTGGGTAACCAGATCAGTTGTTCACTGTGGAAAGTGTTTTGCCACTCAGAAACAACAGCTATATATGTTTATGCTATTTTTGCTTAGACAAAGAGTGGAAAACTTGCATTTAACATGAGCAAAAGTAAAACCCTCATAACACAGAACTGTGTGGTCTCTCCTTAACCTGCTTAATCAACTTAGACCATAGCAACTGCTTTCCAAACATACAAATAGAGCTCTTAGATATCTAGAGATAGAGGAGACAAAAGCATCAAGGATTCAGAGTAACAGGCTGCAGAGATTAATGTTCCCTCCCACCCTGCAAAGAGTATTTTTATTCTGCTGTGATTTTTAAGATAAACATGGAAGACAAACATGCAGTACTTTTTCCACTGAGGAGCCATTTCAGGAGCACTGCACTCCCAGTGCCATGAAATGCACTTCTCAAAATGTGAGCAGAATGACACTGGAGCAGTGTGAATCAGAAACTGATGAAAATCAGGATCAGACTAATTCTCTGGCAAAAAGACAGCACACTGCAAGTACAAGTAGATGACGGGCTGACCAGGTTTTTTGACTTTAACAGTCTGAAACCAAACACCATTCATTCAATGAAAATAAGAAGACCAGAAGCCCACTATGGTCAACTCAATGTGGAACTGACGTCAACACAAAAGTGCTTAATAGCACACCAGTGCAAGGGATGCACTAAAATTCCTCAAAAGAGATGCTGGGTCAACTGAGCAGGAAGGGTAAATACAGATGCATAAGAACAACTCCCAAATGTACGTGAATGAAGTTTGAGGCTGGGTGTATTTCCAGTATCTGAGTACTTACAAATATTTCCAAACTGAGGATCAGTAGATATAGACAAGTGAGGTTTTGCTGAATGGTTCTGGTGACCATTTATATGCTCATTTTGAAATGAGCATAATCCATCATACCAACCCTGCTGCTGTGAGTGTGGTGTAGTGTCAGCTCTCACCACCAGCCTTTCCCAGGGAATGGAGCTGAGGAACGAGGAAACAACATTTGTCCTGAGAAGCCACCTGAAGGCTTACAAAGAGCAGCATGGAGACTCATATCTGGACTGTACGTTCATTAGGGAAGAAGCATGCAGCTTGTGGATGGGATGAGGTGTGAACAGTAATATTGATTAATTTTGTACCAGACAGAACTGCTACACATGAACTCAATTTCATTGCTAGATATAAGGAAGAGCAAAGCTCAGCAAACTGCGAGGTCAGTGTTGTTCAAATCACCATGCAAGATGAGTAATAATCACAGCCCCATAGTAACCTCATTGATTCACATTGCATAGCATCACCACGAGCAGATCCCATGGGAAGCCCTTTTCTCCTCTTTTCTGCTTTGCCAGGAGACATTGTTCACCCTAGATGAGCATGACCGATGTGACTTAGTACAAAGAATAACCAACTACACCTCTCAGTCCACTACTCTCTTTCACCACCTCCACTGTCACTGTATACTCTGCATTTAAAAAAAAATACACATCACACTGAGGTTTAAAATGCCATGTTGAATCTCGCTGTGATGAACTCCATCAGTGCTGGGAGAAAGCCGACTCTCAGCCTTTTCAGCCTGAGAAGATATGCTGAGAGCCTGAGAGGCCAAGCCCAGGAGCTTGGTTATCAGTGTACAAAGCTGTCATCATACAGAGTGGTATCACTGAATGATAGGGCAAGCCTGTGAAAACAGATAGGATTTCCCTAAAAACCCTACCTAAAAAAAATACAAATCAGTGGTAGCAATCACACCGCATTATTCTTTAAGTCACCTATTTAAAGTCACTTCTTTTTTTCTAACTACCCTAGGGTGCCACATATGTTTTCAAGTCTAGTTATAGAGTGAGGGTGTTTTCATGCCAAATACTACAGACCACACAGAAGAAGCTGCAATTAATGGCATTTCAGTGTTCTGCATTGCTGATCTACTTAACAATCCATTTTCGAGGACATTTTAAAAGTTGTTTAGCTGACTGCCAAAAATGAGGATCATTAAAAATAGATTCACAGCTGCTTGGGAAAGCTGAGATACAATTTTGTCTTCATTATGCCTTATTGCAGATGTTATTGATTTAGTCTCACTGCATTTCAGTGGGCAATATCAATTCACGCTGTCTTTGACTTTGGAAACTGGGAATTCCATTTATTCTTATTTTCAGAGCTCACAGGATAGGAGGAGGGAAAATAACCATGAAGTAAATTTGGGAGAGAGCCTCTTTGTGCAGCAGCACCATTGTGCAGGTGATCGGAGCTGTTAAGCTCATCAAACCATCCCCACACAGCGAGCCTCAGATTGCAGCAGAATGTGTACAAAACATGCCCTGAAACTAGTACGTGAATCTTACATGAGAAGGGCCTACAGTCTTAGACCTAATACTACAGATCAGAGACAACAAAGAAAAGTGTGGCTGTGATCATATGCTATCTTCATGATACTACTGCTTTTTTTCATTATTAATACACTATTTTCATTGCAAGTTGGCACTATTCAGAATAATAATTTACAGTGAAATATCGCTAAACATACGATATTGTTGCCAAACACAGAAGAAAGTCACTTTCTGCTCCAAGGAACTTTCATTTAGTGAGAGTTTTCACATGCAGTTGCAGAAACTCGGTCTATGTACATATAGGTACGTATATGTTCGTGTGTATATGTAGGATCAAATGCTGCTCTTTGTGGCATGTGTGAAGATTCAACTCACTCTGTCATGATCAGCTCAACCAGGAGCAGAAGACTAAATTCCCTGGTATTTGATCACTAGTGTAGAAAGCCTTCAAGAGTTCCTCTGACAGAAATTGCACAAATAATTCCTGGATTTTTAAATAAAATGCATATGTAAAAGTGCAAAGGACAAGGAGTAAAAAGAAAAATGGTAATAATAGCATAACCACTGAATTATGCGTTAAATAAACCTCTCAGTCACTCATTCTCTATAAGCACTGCACATACGCAGTTTTGATTGTGTAACACTTCTAATGTTGCCCTTTCGGATAGAGAACAATCTGCAAATAGCCATCCTCTGTCCAACCAGTTACTTTAAACAGTTGTGCCTCTTAACACCCTCACACTGACTTCGGTGAGCCTTCTCACTCAGCCGGGCTTTAATGCTTTGTAGCCATTTTCAATGGAGTGAAAGACAACTAATGCTGCAGCCCTCTTCTTTATTGTGCTGACGAGGACCCACACATGACCAGCGTGTGGGTTGGGAAAGCAGCTGTGGCATTGTTAGCCAGCACTCGCTTCCCACATACAGTACTACCCCGCGATGAATGAACCCACCACAGACAATTGTCACCCACGGCATTTCTAAGGAGCTCTTTGTCTGCTTACATCACTTAAGCCAGCAGACTTCCTAAACTAGGCTGAAGTTAGCACTGTGCATGCTGCTGATTTTCACCTTAGGAGTGTTCATCTCTGAAACCGCGGCGTAGGACAGTCTTGCTGCTTTGCTTGAGTACAGATCGAGCTGCAGCAAAGGAAAGGGAGAGGCATTTTGCAGTGAAGAACACCTGGTTTTGGTAATCTCACAAAATGTCATTTTTCTCCAGAACTGCTGAGAATGCTTAACATTTCGCAACCTCCAGAAGGCCTTCATAAAGGCTGGGGACTCTAAATCCCACACTAGTATTGGCCAGCCTTCAACTATAGTGGGTCTATGAGTGTGAGTAACCGCACACAAACGCAAGTAAAGGAATTCACAGATTGTCTCATAGTGTCTTAAAAGGAACCCAAGGCTCTTTACAGACCACAATTAATCTCACACCCACAGAATGACCTCTCTACAAAGGGACTTTACACACTGAAGCCTGAACTGGGAGCATCTCAGAACAGAGAGCTGAATGAGCCCTTGCGGCACTGAGCCCTCTGCTACTACTGAGACTAGTAATCCAAACCCCATGCTTTGCTAATTTAATTCTTTATCCAACAGAGTACACATGGTGAACTTAAAGCATAGGAGCTTTGAAGGGAAGGAGGACGATTCCTGTGCTTAGGTTCGTGTGCTTTGCTACTTCAGGCTTTGGCCAGCCACCCTGCATTAGGGGTATGTATGGCCTCAGGAGATGCTGTGAGCTGACATAACTCACTTTGACCAAAAAAAGAACTGTGCTTTTCTTCCTCACTGGTCCCATTCTTGGCCGTCCGCTCCCATCACTTACCACGTGCTGGTGCTGATGCTGATGCTGATGGGACCAAAACCTGTGTGACAGAGGGGTGGAATGGCATGGTTAGGGGAGGAGGACAGGCAGGTAGAAATACCATGTAGAAAGGCAGGTAGAAATGGATAGAAAAGGAGAAAGGCCTCTTGTCTTCCATAGGTGTGAATCTCTTGTGGGACTTGGCTGTCCTTTGACCTGATGCCGACCTGTGACTGTCATCAACAAGATATGGAGAGAACTGAACATCAGGATCAGCACGTTCAGCATTTTTTCAACTAAATATGTGAATTCTGACCAAAACCTTTCTTCTTTACAGAAGAAACTCAGTCAAGACATATAAATGTGTAAGAGAGAAGGGATGTATAGAGCTACACTGTGTTTGCAGGAGCATAAATCCTTTCGGGCAGCACAGCCTGCTTGCCTGTGCTTTGGCCAGGAACCTCAGCTGGCTCGAAGAAGGTGGACATGGTCCTTGCTTGTTGGCTGACACATAAAGGATCAAACCGGCACTTAAAAACATGAGCTGCTATTGCCTTAACTTGTAGCTCAAGGCTGTAGCAACGTGTCTGTGCTGCAGATCGGTGCTGAGCGGTGTCCTGTTGGCCCTTGCTGTGTGTCACTTTTCTAAACCTCAGCAGACAGTACTAAAGGGCTGTACTCATTACTCTTCACTCTGGCTGTAGCCCAAGTGTGTTGGCCATCTAGTCCTATTATTTACTGCTTTCTTGGTTTGTCTTCCACCATTACTCTAAGCCTGTGAAGATCACTAGTGATATTGCAGCATAGGCTGTGGCCATTGTTTTGGGTCCTTGTTTGATTGTTGGATCTTGCCCTAGTCACTTGTACATGTAAGCCTAAACGCGTGGCTCTTGGGAGCTCTGTGCAAGCATTTCCTAAGTGTTTCTGTGCACTGCACTGCATTATTCAGCTGGACCACACGGACTTTCTCTTCAGGGAAGTATCTGAGGTTCTCTGACCCATCCATCTTTGTGCTCAGTTGCCATCTGAACTGTGGGGGCTCCACTGCAGTGTTCCCACACTGTCAGGCAGAGCTGCCTTCCTGCTTGTTTTGCACTGATTAACAATGTCTTGCCTCTCCTGACTCCCAGCTTCCCATTGGTTTGCGGGTACTCTGTGTTCAAATTCCCATTCAAAGCTGAATCAGTTTTGAGCTCTGCTGAGGAATTCTGTGGTCTGTTGTCTGAGCACAGAGTCATGTCAGCCAGACCTTGCCAAAGGCACTGTGATGTCTTCTTCTCAGTCCTTGCCTGAGTGTCCTTCAGACAGCACCATTCTTGCTTGGAAATGGAGTAAAAAATGAGTATGGCTAATAGCACAATGATTATTCAGGATCAGGTTCCTAACTCACGATGCAGTCAAGTGGCTCCTTTTGTGTTCTTCTCTTCACTCTGCACATGCTGCGCTGTCCTAAACTTGCCCTTCTTTGGGCAATCATAGATCTTCCTTTTGTCTGTCTGTCTTTTCCCTGTGTGAGAAGTATGGACACACCACATAGGAGAAGACCCTTCTCTCTAACATTTAGGCAACTGTAATGCAGATGTATACAGATGAACTAGTCCCTTGCAGATTCTTGAACAGCCAATGGAAAGAAATAATTTTAAAACACATCGAACTTGTTTGGAAAGGTACTTTAAGACAGAGCAAATAATGACTTCCAGTTCACTGGCAATATTGACTACATCTTCAGTGACTGAAAAAAGAGCCCAGAGTCTGGATGGGGAGTTCAATGAGATGATCCCTCCCGTGACACCAGCTCTGAAATTGCTTAGCAATTTCAAAAAAAAACCCTCATCTTGTGTTCACATCCCTCAACAGATAGGACTGACTCATCTGCTGCTGCATTTGCAGCTGATGATTGTCCCAGTCCACAAGTACTAAGCATTTTACTGCCTCCAGTACCCTGTTGTGTTTGATGCCTGATTTGACTGTCTAGCACTACCTTTGAGAAGGGCTTTTAGGCAGGTTGATAGATTGTGTCTTTTACTGCGTAAAAGATTTGTGAAGCCTCAGTAGAGACAACTGGCAATGGAATTTCCTCTCATTCCAGCCTAATGTCAAGTGCAGTCCACAATGGCTTATTCACACTTCTTGTTGTTAGAAGACTAACAACAGCCAAAGGCGAACTGGCAAAAATGTTCCCATCAAAAAAGCACAGGGAATGGGTCATTCTCAGCCCAGACATTTCCCCTTTCTGTATTTGCGTCATCTCTACTTATAAACGCTACAGGCTGATGGCTTCAGAGAAGTGATGCTGCTAGATTTCCTTTCCCAGTATCGCCCTGTACCTCATGTTGCTCCACATAGTAGCAATGTTCTATGGTACGTGCCTGGCTTAAGCGATCTTTATGCTTTCAGATGCCCATCTGGGCCTTCTGACTAACCCCACCATGTGGCAGCTGCCTTATGACTTTGCAGTACTCCGCTGCATGTGCAGAGCATCTGGACTTTTCCACCGATCGAGGCATTTCCTGAATGAGCCTGAGTGTGTCTCAGAAGAATGGAGCTCGGCAGAGATTGCCAAACGCCCAGACGAGCTGGCCTCAGTCTCCTCTGCTGCATGTAGTTTGTGGTTGGCCTCATACCCCTTAGCAGCAGCCATAGCTTGGTATCAGGAGCCCAGCTTGCCTCTTGCTCAGGTTTCGCTTTCTCTAGTGATATGATTTTCATTGATGAAAGACAGCTGATGCTGGTCCTACCAGGGTCCTGCTTGTGTCCGCTACCTGCCATGGGTACAGCAAGCTAAGTTGGTCTCCTGTGACCAGACAGGACCGGGCAGAGGATTTATTTCTCTGCTGTGCTCAGTGCATTAGGATGAGCCCACACAACATCTCACTTCCCACAACTGTGCTCTTTAAACACCCCACACGAGTGTTGGAGGATGTAATGACTCTGCCCCTCCAGAGCCCGGCCAGTTCCAGCTCACCAGAGGTGCTGGGATGACGTTGCAGCTGATCCCGATCCAGCTGGCACCCAAGTGGCCTCTGAGTCTGTGGGGGCTGGATAGCGGGCAGCCCTCTCCCCTGTCTGCAGTCCCATGAAAGTCATGGTGCAGAGCTCCTCCTCTCCAGTCGATGTCTGTCTGTCTGTCTGGTCGCTGCCTGAGTCGCTGCTTTTTTATTTCCTGAAAGAAGAGCTGCTCTGGGGTACGAAATGGTCCTGCTTCTCTCACCTCACATATGACGGTCTTCACCTCTCTGTCCTGCCTGTGGTGAGGCTGTACATCCACCTGGTGTCCAAACAGCGAACTGATGGTCTGGTTTCACTCCCCAGACCCTGGGCAGTGTCCCCCTTTCTCCCTGAATACAGCTCTTACGTGTGCCTGTCAGGGAGGTACCTCAGCAGATCTCTCACAGTGGTTTTGCTTCTTTCTCTGGGTAGATCAGCTGCTCTCTAACTGTAGGAAATGTTTTTCGAAGATCAGATATTATTACTGCAGAAATACCATGTGGAAAGACAGGTCCCCTAAGCAATGGTGTGTCCAAACGGGGCCTTTCTGATTTCAAAGTTGCAAGGCAGAGTTTTGGCCCTGCGCATACCTGCTCCCTCAGCTGTCCTGCCCTCAGGTGAAAGTGGGATCTCTCCAGCCACTCTGCCTTGGGTCACAGTGGTCATCAGCTCTTCCTCACTCAGAGTTTGCTTCTGGTGACTGTATCTCACTGACTCCTCGTCCTTGCCTTTCGCTTATACTTTTTAATCTCTCATCACTCTTTGCAGCACATTTGGTGTAATGTGTTTGCGCTTTCATTGTTTCCATGCTTCTGAAACACTTCTTACTCTGGAAATGCAGCATTTTCTCTGGTCAGAGGACCAAAACCTGCCTTTGCCCTTTATGCAGGACTGTTCAGAGGAGCTCCAGCCAGACCTCTGCTAGCATTCAAGCCAGGAGCCCCCACACTGTCAGTCTGGCCCGTGGATCTCCCAAAACGTTTCTTCCTCCAGAACACGTTTCAGGGTCTGTGCAGGTGTTACCCATGCAGCGTGTGCCCTGACGTCCAGGCCGCATCCCTGACCTATCCGGGCTGTTCTAGCTTTAGCTACAATGATCTTTCTTCCCCATTTGCAAACATATTTACTTTTCTCATTCCCCATAATTAAAGTGACGGCAATCCTGTTTAATTCCTGCCATACAAATCCATGCTCCTCAGTCAGAACGACAGCACTTTTAAACTTCGGCTCAAATTAAAATTGAAGCCTCGTTGCCGCCTCTTTCAGAAACCCGAAGCCACGACAGCTACAAAGATTAAGCTAGTTAATAATAAATAAATAAATAAATAAAT
>NW_009204326.1:0-3400 GCF_000690835.1 Fulmarus glacialis
GGCTCTGTGAGGGAGAGGGGATGTGGGGAGGGCTGCGCTGTCGCTAGCCTGCACTCGGTTTCAGCAGGTTGCCTAGCTGGCATAACCACGGTAACCGCCTAAGGTGAAAAAATAAATGTTTTTATTTGCCGGACATGGTTTCCTTTAAAGACGAAGGGCGCGGGCTTGCAGGCTGCGTTTGCTCCGAGGGGAAACAAGGGGTGAGCCCATCATATTTCCTTCTTCGCGGAAAGAACCGCCGGAGCTGGCGCTGCCTGCCTGCCCCTCACCTCCCACGCGGGCTGTGGGGTCGAGCGATTTCAGGTTTGTCCCACTCGTGGCAGAGCATTGGCATGGAGCTGTGAGTTTTGAACTAGGGTAATGTTATTGTCAAGCCGCCTACAAAAGGATTAGTCTCCTGTTCCCCCCACCCCCCGCCGCTCCCTTCTTAAAATAACAGCAGTAGGGAGCAGAAAAGCTGATTTGTGCCCTATCTGACCGAGTTCTTTAGTTGTATCACTAGGGCATCTTCAAGGCGATTACTTGGTGGAGGTTTTGATGTTGTGTTTTTATGTCTTCATTTACTTTTCTAAAAATATGTTCTCTTACAGAAGACTTGCATCAGAATCTTTTGTCTCTGATACTCCTTGGTGAGAGAGAAAACCTAAATTCTGTGACTTTGAAAACTTATATTACTTTCTTAAGGCTTGTTACAGAAGGCTTTTAAAAATTAAAAAAAGCTGTTATTTTTTTTGTTCTTCATATAACTAGCAGTGTCTATCACAACTAATTTGTAAACTAGTGACAAGAAGTTTCCTAAGGTTGTTTTCTGAACTATACAACCAGAAACCCAAGACACCTGAAATTGACATTTATTCAGCTCACACAAGAGCAGTATGAAGCTAAGAGTTGGAATATACTTAATAAAAGTTGTTGCTAACAAAGAAAAAGTTGTTTGTATAAACAGTTGTGTATATATATTAGCTACACTTTAACAATGGTTTGTCTCCTTTTCAGTAAAGAAGAATGTCGTTGTTTAAAGCTAGAGACTGGTGGTCCACCATACTTGGAGAAAAGGAAGAATTTGACCAAGGCTGTCTGTGCGTTGCTGATGTTGATAATAGTGGCAGTGGACAAGGTAAATTCAGAATTACATGGCTGCTGACTTTTAAGCTACACAGCTGCAAGTTTGTTTTGACCAATGCATACTGAAAGCTTGTTAGCCAGGCTAGTTGGCTAGTTAGTTTAAAGTCTGCTATCTTTAATGTGTCCTTGTAGGCTTAAGAAGATAAATTCAGTGCCATTTGTCTTTGTATATTTGTAGGTTTCTAAACACCTTAATTTTGCTTGTGTTCAGTAGTAATTTCTCTCATGTCTTATTCCCTCAATGGTAGATATATTTAAAATAGAACATTTTCAGTTAGTCATGGGAGCAAGCACACATTATAAGTAGTTGAAAAAACTTACGGGAAAAAAAGGAAGGTTGAAGCTAATAAACTAAGAATTTAGAAAAACAAACGAACAACCTTTTCCTGCCTGGAAAATAAGGGGCCGTTGAAATAAGTGATTCTGCTTGAGTAAACCCTGCTCTTCTATGTAGTCAATAATGTGGAATGATCTTTGCTGTCAGGGGGAGTTCTTGTGTGTGTATGTTTTTTAAATTAATAAATATTTGGGATCTTTCTCTATGATACTCATGCTCGTCTTGGAGCTCTGTTTTTGTTCAGTGGAGGTACTTGGGTTTGATTTCACCACTGCCATGGTCTTTTAAAATTATTTTTATTTTAGATTGTCCCTTTTCAGGATGGTTTGAACAAAGTTGAGCTATTACTGGTTTGGTGTACAACCTTTTTCAGTAGAAATTCATAGAATCGTAGAATCATTTAGGTTGGAAAAGACCTTTAAGATCACTGAGTCCACTATAAACCTAACATCACCAAGTCCACCACTAAACCATGTCCCTAAGCACCATGTCTACATGTCTTTTAAATACCTCCAGGGATGGTGACTCAATCACTTCCCTGGCCAGCCTGTTCCAGTTCATTGCAATCACTTCCCTGGGCAGCCTGTTCCAGTGCTTGATAACCCTGCCAGTGAAGAAATTTTTCCTAATCTCCAATCTAAACCTCCCCTGGTGCAACTTGAGGCTGTTTTCTCTTGTCCTATCACTTGTTACTTGGGAGAACAGACTGACACCCACCTTGCTCCAGTCTCCTTTCAGGTAGTTGTAGAGAGTGATAAGGTCTCCCCTGAGCCTCCTTTTCTCCGTCAGCCACTCCTCATAAGACTTGTGTTCTAGACCCTTCTCCAGCTTTGTTGCTCTTCTTTGGATATTTCGAGTGCCTCAATGTCTGTCTTGTAGTGAGGGGCCCAAAACCACACACAGTATTTGAGGTGTGGCCTCACCAGTGCTGAGTACAGGGGAACAATGACTTCCCTAGTCCTGCTGGCCACAGTGTTTCTGATACAGGTCAGGATGGTGTTGGCCTTCTTGGCCACCTGGGCACACTGCTGGCTCATGGCTGTTGACCTACACCCCCAGGTTCTTTTCTGCCAGGCAGCTTTCCACCCACTCTTCCCCAAGCCTGTAGCGTTGCATGGGGTTGTTGTGACTGAAGTGCAGGACCTGGCACTTGGCCTTGTTGAATCTCATACAATTGGTCTCGGCCCATTGATCCAGCCTGTCCAGGTCCCTCTGTAGAGCCTTCCTACCCTCGAGCAGATCAACACTCCCACCTGACTTGGTGTCATCTGTAAACTTACTGAGGGTGCACTCGATCCCCTCGTCCAGATCATTGATAAAGTTATTAAACAGAACTGGCCCCAATAGTGAGCCCTGGGGAACACCACTTGTGACTGGCTGCCAGCTGGATTTAAGGCCATTCACCACAACTCTTTGGGCCCGGCCATCCAGCCAGTTTTTTACCGAGCAAAGAGTGTGCCTCTCCAAACCATGAGCAGGCAGTTTGTCCAGGAGAATGCTGTGGGAAATGGTGTCAAAGGCTTAACTAAAGTCCAGGTAAACAACATCCACAGCCTTTCCCTCATCCACTAGGTGATCCACCTTGGCATAGAAGGAGATCAGGTTGGTCAAGCAGGATCTACCTTTCATAAACCCATGCTGACTGGGCCTGATCACCTGGTTGTCCTGTATGTGCTGTGTGATGGCGCTCAAGATGATCTGCTCCGAAACCTTCCCTGGCACTGAGGTTGGACTGACAGGCCTGTAGTTCCCCGGGTCCTCCTTCTGGCCCTTCTTGTAGATGGGCATCACATTTGCTAACATCCAGACAACTGTGACCTCCCCAGTTAGCCAGGACTGCTGATAAATGATTGAAAGTGGCTTGGTGGGCACTTCTGTCGGCTTCCTCAGTACCCTTGGGTGGATCCCGTCTGGCCGCATAGACTTGTGTGTGTCTAA
>NW_009204327.1:0-203 GCF_000690835.1 Fulmarus glacialis
GAGCAGCTGTGTGGTGCTTGGTTGCTGACCGGGGTTAAACCATGACAAGGGACTCTTGGAAAGACTCACTAATGCTGCATTTAGCAAATAAGAAAAAGAGTCACCTATTATGCAATTAAAAATGAAGACACAAGTCTATAGTGTTAAACTGTGATAACAGGAGCCTGGCATTGTTTGGGCTGGTGCAGGTAGCACTTTCCCTA